>NC_090736.1:61187255-61189755 GCF_036898095.1 Palaemon carinicauda | reverse complement strand
TATCACTAATGCTTTTAATTTGAGTTTGGTGAAAGAATCAATGGTATTGATTAAATGATGCAAGAGATAAATACAGAAATAAAACTATAATTCGAGCTTTTATGATATTAAAATGGAGAGATAAAGATTTCTGATTGACGAGCTAATTTTGTTTTCTTTAATCAGTGGAAGGAAATCAAGCAATATTGTTTTGATAAAACGAGAGAAAGTGGAACAGAACAATAGGTAAGAATAAATTATTGAAGGATAATTAAGCAATCACCTACTTAAGGTGAAATAGGATTTTATTCAAAATACCTTTGAAGGAATATTCTTTGCATAAAGAAATATCTTCTGTAAAATTTATAGAACGGAATCTCTTATATCATAAATGAAAACGTGTTGGTCTTCAAGTCAATACATAGACTATCTATTCCATATGTAGAATATGACTCATTTTATAGTCCCTTTGTGACGGTTTTCATCACAGGGTCTCTTGTATATTATCATACATATTAATACAAAACATAAAACATAATCAAGCTCCTATAAAAGACTTGGTGATGTTAAAGAAAAGTAAAAAAAAAAAAAAAAAAAAAAATAGAGCGCTTCTTATTGAAGAATTTTAAGCGTAATAGATTTAATTTCTTTAACCTTATGTTTGTCGTGATACCAACTAATTACCTTCGTTCATTTGTTTCAAATAAATTATGTTCTTTACTTATTAACAGGCACACGACGTTTATTTATTTACGTACTTTAACTGCCGCGGGCGATGAAAATAAAAAAAAATAAAACAACCAGAAAAGCTAGCTATGAAATTTCATATTCGTTTAGATGTTTATATATATATATATATATATATATATATATATATATATATATATATATATATATATATATATATATATATATATATATATATATATATATACAGTATATGAGAGCCTTTTTAGACGGTAAAAGAGTCCAAGTAATGGCTGCTTCACAAAATTCTATGATAGAAGATAATGATTTTTTCTATTTATTGTATTTTAAAGATAGAAATTTCTTAATGGTAGCCTATTGGAAACGTCCCTGTCTAGCAATCTGTTGGACGGGAGCTCGAGACTCGCTCAAATTTGATAGTTTCTTATAGTGTCTGCAACATCATCATTCTTGATGAGGAACGGATGGGGATTTTGTTTAAGTCTATAGTTCTACCAGTGGAGTCATCAACAGTCATTGCCTTGCATTCTCAGGTCCTAGCATTGGGCTGTGATCATATGCAAATTATATATGTTTAGTCTGTAGGACATTATCCTGTCCCTTGCTTCTACCATTCATATGGAATCGTTAAATCTTGTAATTCTTTAATAGCTACATTATTGACATAATGAGTTGGGTATATAGATGCCTCGGAGTAATGATAATTATTTACTTGATGAAGGATATGGGATATTATTCATTCTGTATACAGGGTCCTTAGACGTTTTGCGAATTAAATTATACAGATAATACTGGTATTCAAAATGTATTATTTCTGATATATGAAGGGACTTTTGTAGCCAGTGCAAAAACATACAAATAGACAATATATATATATATATATATATATATATATATATATATATATATATATATATATATATATATATACATATATATATATATATATATATATATATATATATATATATATATATATATATTTATATATATATATATATATATATATATATATATATATATATATATATATATATATATATATATATATATGTATATATGTATATATATATATATATATATATATATATATATATATATATATATATATATATATATATATAAAACTATAAAAAACAGTTGAAATTTAAATGAAAATTAAAAAAGGAAGAAATGAATAAATAAATATATATACATCAGACAAAGTAGTGGAACCAACCTCGCAGAAGCGTAGTGAGAAACTGTATGCCAACAAGAGTTAGAAAATAAACCAAAGAAAACTATGACAAATACAAATACAAATACAAGCTTCTTCTATTGTCTGATGTATATATATATTTATTTATTCATTTTTTCCTTTTAATTTTCATTTAAATTTCAACTGTTTTTTATAGTTTTGAATGATTTTTTAAAAAATTTTAACTGTTTCTTAATTCTTTTGTATGTATTTATACACACACACACACATATATATATATATATATATATATATATATATATATATATATATATATATATATATATATATATATATATATATATACACATATATATATATATATATATATATATATATATATATATATATATATATATATATATGTTTGTATATATATACATATATATATATATATATATATATATATATATATATATATATATATATATATATATATATATATATATATATATATATATATATATATGAATTTTCCTATGTGCGTATCTATACGTGTCTGAAAAAATACAGAAAATTATCAAAACCTGAAAAAGCATCAAATATATATTTACAAAGAAGATTGGAGCAAGAAGA
>NC_090736.1:61174755-61182255 GCF_036898095.1 Palaemon carinicauda | reverse complement strand
AACCAACAAAAGTCCCCCGGTGACAGGATAGGGTGAGGGTGACAGGTCGAGAATGCAGCTGGAAGTCATCAGCCCGAGTCCTGCACGTGGGCGGCACTGGAATGATGGTCGTTGGAGAGATGGCATGAATCAGGTCTATCCCTTGGCAGCTTCCAGTGTGACTGAGAAGCCAGAAATGGAGGCCCCACTGCTCACCCCTGGCAGGGAAGGGTTTAGAAAAGGTAACCTAAACATTGGCTGATTCACTACCACCTGGGTGGATAACCGCATCCACCAAGGCACTCCTTACTGCGGTCGAAATAGAAGAAAAATACCCCTTAACATTGCCACCTAGAATGTTCGCACACTAATTGATAGTGATGAAAATGACAGACCACACCACAGGACAGCTCTTGTCGCCCATGCACTGCAAAGATACAACATTGACATAGCTGCCTTAAGTGAAACTCGTCTTTTAGAAGAGGACACCCTAACATAGGTAGGAGAAGGATACACATTCTTCTGGAAAGGTTATTCAGCAAATGAACGCAGAAACCATGGTGTCAGTTTTGCAGTGAAAACAAAACTGCTAAGTAAAATCCCAGACCCACCAGCTGGCATCTCGGAGAGGTTGATGTCCTGGCGCGTCCTACTTGCAAAAGGGTGTTATGCCACTCTCCTGAGTGCTTACGCTCCTACACTGGACAGTGAAGATGAGACAAAAGACTCTTTCTATGAATTATTAGACTCAGCCATTAACCAAACTCCAAGGGAAGATAAACTGATCCTCTTAGGTGACTTTAATGCCAGCGTGGGAAGGGAACACCACATCTGGGGAGGCGCCATCGGTCATCATGGTTTTGTCAATATGAATAGCAATGGACTCAGATTGCTCTCCTTATGCTCAGAACACAACCTAGTTATCACCAACACTCTTTTCTCAGCTCAAAAACAAGCACAAAACTTTGTGGATGCACCTAAGGTCAAAACACTGGCACTTGATTGACTATGTCATAATCAAAAAGCGAGACCAGCAAGATGCCGTCCAGACCCATGCAATGAGAGGTGCCGAGTGCCACACAGATCACAATCTAATACGTGCTAAGCTCAAGCTAACCATCCGTCCTCTTCTTTCGCGCAAACCTCCCTCAAAGAAATTAAACATTCCTGCTCTGAAAGACACCTCTACTCGGAACAACTACCGTCAAGGGATAGCAAAAAAGCTGGCCGAGATCCCTAACATTGATCCAAACAACATCGACAATGAGCTTGACTCTGAGTGGACAAAACTGAAAACTATAATTCAGGAAAATGCAGAAGAAACCTTTGGCTTCTCCACATGACGTCATCAAGATTGGTGTGATAACAACGCTGATGGTATGCATGACATAATCACAGCAAAAAATAAAGCGCAGGATGCATGGCTCTCACAACCTACTTCTGTAGCACCCAAAGAAAACTTCCAACAGCTAAGATCAGAAGTGCAGAAAATACTCAGAGACATGGAAAATAACTGGTGGAATGGCCTTGCAAAAGAAACTCAATCATACACAGATGCAAATGACCAACATGTCTTCTACAACTCTATTGAAATTTTATATGGCCCAACAAAAAGTAGTGTAACTCCTGTTCGCTCTCCAGAAGGAAACCTCCTAAAAAGCAAACAAGAGATAATAGATTGCTGGGCACAACATTTCAGCTTGATCCTTAACCAACGAAATCCTCTAGAGCCTAATATCCTCATGAACATCCCTGATGTTCCTCCCTCGGAAATCCTAGATACCAACCCCACTTTCCCAGAAACTATACAAGCCATCAGGGCCACGAAAAACAACAAAAGCTCCGGCCCTGATGGTCTACCAGCAGAACTATTCAAGGAGGGGGGGCTACTTACTCCATCAACATCTCCACAACCTCATTCTCTCTATTTGGAACATAGATGAAATCCCCCATGAGTGGCTTGTCTCAGACATTGTCACCATCTACAAACGTAAAGGGGACCTTTCCC
Organism: Palaemon carinicauda; assembly: GCF_036898095.1. Classification (NCBI taxonomy): domain Eukaryota; kingdom Metazoa; phylum Arthropoda; class Malacostraca; order Decapoda; family Palaemonidae; genus Palaemon; species Palaemon carinicauda. Next base: position 61,180,268 of record NC_090736.1, on the reverse strand, counting down.
TCTGTGACAATAGCAGAGGCGTCACCTTGCTCGGCGTTGCAAGTAAAATCATGGCAAGAATAATGCTAGCAAGACTTTGCAAACACATTTCAAAAAATGTACTACCAGAGATGCAATGTGGCTTTCGTAAAGAACGCAGCACTTGTGACATGATATTCGTGGCTTGACAACTACAAGAGAAATGCCATGAGCAAAACCGTGATATTCACATAGCCTTTATCGATCTAACAAAGGCCTTCGATACGGTTAACAGAGACCTTTTATGGACTGCTCTCTCTAAATTTGGAGTACCTCCGAATTTCCTTAACATTCTAAGAAACTTACACAATTATATGCAAGCCTGTGTAAGTATGGGTGGTAGTAAATCACAACTTTTCATGGTAGAAACTGGAGTAAAACAAGGATGTGTCCTAGTTCCAGTGATATTCAACATCTACCTCACTGCAGTCACCCTCCTGAGCCACCAACAAGTCAACGAAGAAGATCAATTGAAAGTGCAGTTTCGACTAGACGGAAACTTATTCAACCTTAAGCGCCTCCAGTCTGTGGCGAAAACAACAATGACACACCTAATGGAACTCTAATATGCAGATGATTGTGCTCTGCTGGCTTACTCACCAGATGCCCTCCAACGCAGCCTTACCATTGTCTCATCAATTTACCGAGCCATGGGGCTCAAAGTTAACATCAACAAAACTGAAATCCTAATCTAGAAAATAATTGCAGGAGATCCCCCAGTATTTTATCTTAATTGGGAAGCCATCAAACAAGCTGATAGATTCATCTACCTTGGAAGCATCCTCACTAAAAAACACAATATTGATGAGGAAATAGTTGCCCGGATAAATCATGCCTCCGCATCTTTCGGCCGACTTAGGTCCAGAGTCTTCCTAAATCACCACCTCAAGACAGAAACAAAAGTAGTTGTGTACAGAGCTGTCTGCATGTCCACCTTGCTATATGGAGCAGAATCCTGGACGGCTTACCGTCGACATGTAAAACAACTTGAGGCATTCCATATTCGCTGTCTTTAGTGTATATTAGGGCTCACATGGCAAGACAGGGTACCTCATTCTGAAATTCTCCACCGTTCAAACCTGCTCAGTATAGAATCCACATTGGCAGAAAAACTACTCAGGTGGATCGGCCACGTCATCCGTATGCCAGAACATCGCCTTCCTCGTCAGGTCTTCTACAGTCAGCTCCCTGAAACTCGGCGTAATCCAGGGGGTCATAAAAAGAGGTACAAGGACAACATCAAAGCTACGCTCAAAAAGTGCAACATACAACCTGAGCAACTAGAAATGAATGCCTCTGACAGACCACTATGGCGCTCACTCTGTAAAGCTGGATTCAATCAACTTGAAGACACTCGGAACCAGGCAAGACAACAGCGCAAAACCCTCGAGATCGGATACCTCCAGTCAACCCAGACCTGACTTGCCAGTTGTGTGGCAGAGTGTGTGGATCCATAATTGGTCTTCACAGCCATGCAAGATGGCACCAACGACAACAGATCTAACTTCATCCCCATCACAGCGAAGCAGAAGTCGTCTTCGATTCGAAGGACAGCAATAAGCATAGCATGATCAGAGTAATGGAAAATTGATGTCACAATTATGCTGATAGAATTCTATAAAATGTTATATTCTATGCATAACTTTAGTTTCTAATAGGTATTACTTCCATTTGATATAATTACAGTACTTTCCCAAGTTCTATACTTGTAAAATACGCAAACATACACGTATTAAGTTATTTGTATATATAGAGAGAAGATATTTCCTTCACAGGATATTCGTTGAGCTCTGCACGGAAATCCAGGTTTTATATGAAGAGAGAAATTTCAAAGACATTCAAGAACATTGAAAAAAGTGCTTTCTGTAGGTCATGCATCAAGGGTTGCCCGTTAGGAATTTAAGAGAATAAAGAAAGCCTTTTTAAAGTATACCTCTCTGTCTCTCTCTCTCTCTCTCTCTCTCTCTCTCTCTCTCTCTCTCTCTCTCTCTCTCTCTCTCTCTCTCTCTCTCTCTCATAGATGTTAGCTGAATGCATGTACCTTGGTCCAAGCTTCAGAAACTACACTGATACCCTATTAAAGAATGTCTTTGTAAAGCGTAAATATTTATTACAATAGTGTTCGAAAATTAAAACTATACAATTCTTATTACTGAACGAAAAGTTATCGTGTAATCTCCTTTTAAGGTTTACTGTGGATATTCCTTTGCCTCAATTCTGGAGATATTTCCAAGGAAAATAAAGGATAAAGTTAATCGATTAACAAACGGTTAACCGATTAAAAAAAGAGAAAGTTAGGCACCGACGTTTTTCCAATATAGGAACATAAATCGTAGTCCCCTTTGGTGATGGTGATGCGCAATTTAGAGACAGGAGAGCGACTGAAAAAAAGAGTGATTGATTTGGTCAAATGGAAACATCCCTGCCTGGCAAACTGCTGGATAGATGTTCGAGACCATCTCAAGCTCGGTAGTTTGTAGTAGTGGCTGCCACTTCAACATCCTTATGAGCTAAGGATGAGTGCTTTGTGGGAGCCTATAGGTCTACATGCTGAGTCATTAAGACTTTGTTTGGCCCTCCTGGATCCTAAAGGTTTGTTATACCTAATTCTACGGATTTTGAATTTTATGTACTTAATGTGAACATTACTCAGTGCACACAACGATTGTGAAAGTGATTTACGGCAAAGACATATTATAGGAAAAGTATTGTGAATGATATGGTCTCTATTACGTTCCTCATGATATATGTCCCTTTCCCAATTACTGGAGGAATGTAGTAATGAATAAGAATGGTACTAAGAACGATAGAAAAAGTTAATAACAAAACTAACGCCACTGAGGCAGCAATTGCTTTCAATATAACTTGTTTGAAAGAAGGTCTACTGTACTCCCGTTATATATAATTGAATATATACTATTTATATTATGTGTGTAAAGGGATTTATATATACATATATATATATATATATATATATATATATATATATATATATATATATATATATATATATATATATATATATATATACATATATGTGTGTTTGTATATATTACTGGTACATTCTTCAGTAGACGCTGATGGCATTTAATGATGGTTGAACTTTAACGCTGTTTCAAAGATTATTATTATTATTATTATTATTATTATTATTATTATTATTATTATTATGGCAAGAAGTTTGTTGGAGGTAGCATGATGAAGGGTAGTGAATGGTGGAATGAAGGAGTGAAGGTAAGAGTGAAAGAGAAAAAGAGGGCAATTGAAGAATGGCTGCAGAGTAATAGTGAAGAGAAATAGTAAAGATATAGATAGAAAAATTTGGAAGTAAAGCGCAAGGTAACAGGCAAAGAGGGCGGCTGACCCGAGGTGGGGTCAGGGATTGGGTCGTTCATATGAAGAGAATAAGTAGAAGTTTTGGAAAGAAGTGAAGAGTTTAAAGAAGGCTGGTTCGAGAATTGAAAAGATAGTGAAAAATGGAAATGGAAGATTGTTAAAAGGAGAGGAGGCAAGGAAAAGGTGGGCGGAATATTTTGAAAGTTTACTGAATGTTGAGGATGATACTGAGGCAGATATAATTGCTGTTGCATGTGTTGAGGTGCCAGTGATGGGATATGAGAATGAGAGAGAGATTACAAGAGAGGAAGTGAAGGGAGCAGTAGAGGAAATGAGAGTAGGAAAAGCACCTGGTATGTATGGTGTGAGAGCTGAGATGTTGAAGGAAGGGTGTGTGACTGTACTTGAATAGTTGTTGAGATTGTTTAATATGTGTTTTATGTTGTGAATGGTACCAGTAGATTGGGTTTGTGTATGTGTTGTACCACTATATAAGGCTAAGGAAGATGTGCATGAGTGTTTTAATTCAAGGGGTATTAGTTTGTTGAGTGTGGTTGGAAAAGTGTATGGTAGAGTACTGATTAATAGGATTAAGGATAAAACAGAGAATGCAATCTTAAAAGTATAGGGTGGTTTTAGAAGAGGTAGGGGATGTATGAATCAGATTTTTACAGTTAGGCAGGTATTCGAGAAATATTTAGCACAAGTTAGGGAGGTGTATGTTTCGTTAATGGGTCTGGAAAAAGCGTATTAAAGAGTTGATAGGGAAGCGATGTGGAATGTGATGAAGTTATAAAGAATTGGTGGAAGGTTATTGCAAACAGGGAAAAGTTTCTAAAAAGGTAATAAAGCGTGTGTTAGGATAGCAGATGAAGTGAGCGATTGGTTTCTGGTCGGGCTGAGACAGGGATGTGGGATGTTGCCTTGGTTGTTTAACCTGTATGTTGATGGAGTGGTGAAAGACGTGAATTCTCAGGTGCTTGGGCGAGGATTGAAAATGATAGACGAGATTGATCATGAATGGAAGGTAAATCAGTTGTTGTTAGCAGATGATACTGTACTGGTAGCAGACTTAGAAGAGAAGCTTGGTCGATTTGTGACAGAATTTGGAAGGGTATGTAAAAGAAGGAAGTTGAGTTGATGTGGGTAAGTGTTAGGTTATGAGATGTATGAGAAGGAAAGGTGGTGCGAGGCTGAATGTCATGTTGAATGGAGAGTTACTTGAGGAGGTGGATCAGTTTAAGTACTTGGGTCTGTTGTTGCAGCAATTGGTGGAATGGAAGCAGATGTACGTCAGTGAGTGAACGAAGTGTTGGGGGCCAGTGAAGGGAGTGGTAAGAAATAGAGGGTTGGGCATGAATGTAAAGAGAGCTCTGTATGAGAAAATGATTGTACCAACTGTGATGTATGGATTGAAGTTGTGGGGAATGAAAATGACAGAGAGACAGAAATTGAATATGATATGAAGTGTCTGAGAAGTATGGCTCGTATATGTCGAATAGTTAGGGTTAGGAACGAAGCATTGAGGGTGATAACGGGTGTAAGAAATGAGTTAGCAGCTAGAGTGGATATGAATGTGTAGAGATGGTTTAGCAATGTTGAGAGATTGGAAAATGACTGTCTGCTAAAGAAGGTGAGAATGCAAGAGTTGATGGGAGAAGTACAAGAGGAAGCCAAGGTTTGGGTGGATGGATGGAGTGAAGAAAGCTATGGGTGATAAGGGGATAGATGTGAGAGAGGCAAGAGAGCGTGATAGAAATAGGAATGAATGGCTAGCGATTGTGATGCAGTTCCGGTTGGCCCCGCTGCTCCCTCCGTTCGCCTTGGATGACCACGGAGGTAGCAGCAGTAGGGGATTCAGCGTTATGAAGCTTCATCCATGGTAGATAACGGGGGAGGGTGGGCTGTGTTACCCTAGCAGTACCAACCAAACTTGGTTGAGTCCCTCGTCAGGCTGGGAGAAGCATAGAGAGGAAAGGTCCCTGTCCCCTTTTTTTTCTCATTTGTTTAATGTCGGCTACCCCTCAAAATTGGGGAAAGTGCTTTGGTATATGTATGTTTGTATGTATGTATATATGTATGTATTTATATATATATTATTATTATTATTATCATAATTATCATTATTACTATAATTATTGTTATTATTATTATTAATA
>NC_090736.1:61154755-61164755 GCF_036898095.1 Palaemon carinicauda | reverse complement strand
ATATATATATATATATATATATATATATATATATATAGATATATATATACAAATATATATATATATATATATATATATATATATATATATATATATATATATATGTATATATATATATATATATTTATATATCTATATCTATATATATATATATATATATATATATATATATATATATATATATATATATATATATATATATATATATATATATATATATATCTTCAGTATGTCTATCTATTTATTTATTTATATGTAGTCCCATATGTATATATATATATATATATATATATATATATATATATATATATATATATATATATATATATATATGTAACAATTTCGGAATCGATATAATTCTTAAATTATACCACTTCCTTTCTAACTTTCACGTATGCATTATTGTTAATTCTTAATCCTTCTAGATTTCCTACATTCCAAGAGATTTTTCCAGCACCAAAATAAATGTTCCTCGCTTTACATCTGTTTGATCATGGTAGAATTATTAGAAATAACAGATCATTTGCATTATTGTACTCCATGCCACACTCCGAAAGTAAATCAACACACGGATTCAGGAGTGGGAACCTCTCCTCAACCTCACCATCGTTTTGACCACATTCACGTCAACGTAGTAGATTGATTGATTGATTGATTGGAAGTTTTCTGGCATCCTGACATCTAAGGTCATTGACGCCGATAGCATTTGTTATATATGAAAAATATATAACTTTATTTATAATTCTGTACTTATTGTTTTTGTTATAATTCTCGTTTATCTAGTTTTTAAGTATGATGTCTCTTTTTTATTTCTATTAATTCTTATGCTGTCTGGAGCCATTGAGCGAAATCCGGGACCAGTACGTCCTAGATTTTGTCAATGTCGTCTTCTGTATTGCAATATTCGTGGTCTTCATGCAAATATCCAAGACCATACAGTTGCATCCAGACAGTATGATATTCTTTTGTGCTCAGAAACTTTGGTTTCTAATATGAGGCACTCATCTGAGCTACTTATAAGTGGTTTTAAGAAGCCAATAATGTTGAAACGTGATGCCATCCCTAGGGCCAGGGGAATGGCGGTGTATATTAGGACCGAGTACCCTGCTTCTCATAAGTCCTGCTATCAATGTGGATGTTATGAGATTCAGGTAATAAAAGTTTGTGGCAGGCATAACAACTTTTATTTGTGTTCGATCTACCTGAATCCAGATATGGATGATTCTATCTTCGATTGTCTTCTTACCATTATGGCTAAGATACAAGAAGATGATAGAAAGGCTTTCTTTTGTCTTTGTTGGTGATTTTAATGCTCAACATAGGGAGTGGTTAAGTTCTATCTCTCCTACCGATCGCCATGGCTTAAGAGCTTTAGACTTTGCCTATGAATCAGGCTGTGAGCAAATCGTAAATGAAGCTACTCACAGGTCTGGTAATTGTTTGGACCTCGTATACACTGACTCCCCTGGCGTTATAACTAGTAAGGTTGGTTCTCCAGTCGGGACATCTGATCATGCCTTGATTTCATTATTAGTGAAGACTGAGCAGCCTGTCCCTGATATATCATATTCTTGTAAAATTTATATGAAATCCCAAGCAGACTGGAATGGGATTTTGCATGATCTTTTGTGCTTGAATTGGTCACAATTATATAATAGTGTAGATCCTGTTGTCCCTTTGAATGAGAATTTAGTCAACATAATCGATAGGCGTATCCCTTCTCGTGTGCTAGGGTACCGAGTGAAAGACAAACTGTGGTTCAATGATGATTGTAGACGTGCTTATTTGGAGAAGCAGGAGGCCTATCACCTTTGGAAGGGTAACAGATCAGATTTGACCTGGAACAACTACACTCAGCTTCGAGCTTTTGCTCAGAGAGTTTATGCCTCAACTGAAAAGGAGTACAATTTAACCATAAAAGAAACCCTTTCTGGTACAACTCGGGAACATAAATGGATATCTACCCTTAAATCTGCTCTCTTTGGTGTAGATGCAACAGTTCCTCCTCTACTTAAACCTGATGGTTCAGTCACTCACTGTCCAAAGGAAAAGGCAACCCTTTTGGCTGATGTTTTTGACAGTAAACAGAAAAATGAAAAACTTGAACTTCCTCATTCCTGTTTTCCTGAGGCTGAACTAACTAGTTTAGCTTTTCGATCTCGTGAGATTAACGCTCTGTTGATGGACCTTGATGCTTATGGTGGTGTAGACCCAAATGGTATTTTTCCTTTGTTTTTGTATAAAGACAGCAGATTTCTTGGCTCCAAAGTTATCTGTTATTTTGCGCAAGTTAGCAAGAAGAGGAGCTTTTAGCACTTGTTGGAGAATTGGTAATGTTACTCCTCTATGTAAATGTGTTTGTGGTAGCTCAAGTCCCACTGATTACCGCCCAATTTCCATAACTCCCATATTATCTAAAGTTTTTGAACGTCTTTTGGCAAAACGTCTTAATAGGTTTGCTGAAGGTAATCATCTACTCCCTAGTTTGCAATTTGGTTTTCGTAAAGTCCTTGGAGCATGTGATGCCCTTCTTTCAATCTCCAATGCTGTACAGAAGTCCCTTGGTTGTGGTAAGGGAGTGCTCATGATTGGCCTTGATTTTAGTGCTGCCTTTGACCGTGTAAATCATGAGGCCCTTGTTTTCAAACTGAAACAGTTGGGAGTGGGTGGGTGGGTCGTTTCTTAGCGTTATTATTGATTTTTTAAGTAATAGATCTCAAAGAGTTGTTGTTGACGGCCACCATAGTGAGTATAGGAATGTGATATCCGGTGTTCCACAGGGTAGTGATCTTTGCCCATTACTTTTCATACTATATACACATGACATGTGGTTTGGCCTAGAAAACAAGCTTGTTGCATATGCAGATGATGCTACTCTCTTTGCATCAATTCCATCCCCTGAATGTAGATCTGGGGTTGGTGAATCCCATAATAGAGATTTTGCTAAAATTAGTGCATGGTGCAAATTATGGGGTATGAAATTGAATCCTAACAAAACTCAAAGTATGATTGTAAGTAGATCAAGGATGGTGGCTCCTCAACATCCAGATCTCAGTATTGATAATGTTTCTTTAAATTTGTATGACTCTTTCAAAATTTTAGGTGTGATTCTCGACAGCAAATTTACTTTTGAGAAACATTTAAGGTCTGTGTCTTCTTCAATTGCACAAAAAATTGGCCTATTGAGAAACTGTTTTAAGATTTTTGGTGATCAATCTATTTTGAGGAAGTGCTTTAATTCTTTCATGCTACCTTGTTTTGAGTAATTTTCTCCTGTCTGGTCTTCAGCTGCTGATTCCCATCTTAATTTGTTGGACAGAAACTTACGGTCTTTTAAATTTCTTATTCTTGATTTAGATATTAATCTCTGGCACCGTCGTTCAATTAGTTCATTATGCATGTTGCATAAGATTTTTCATAACTCTGACCATCCTTTACATTCAGATCTCTCTGGACAATTCTATCCTGTTCGTAATACTAGGCAAGCAGTTAATTCTAATAGCCAGGCCTTCTCCATCCTGAGGCTCAATACTATGCAGTACTCCAGAAGTTTTATTCCAGATGTTACCAAGTTGTGGAATGATCTTCCATATTGGGTAGTTGAATCAGTAGAACTTCAAAAGTTCTAAATTGGAGCAAATGCTTTTTTGTTGACCAAGTGGACATGAATCTTTTTACAGTTTATATATGACATTTTTGTTTTTTATGTTAATAGTTTATATTTGACATATCTGTTTTGACGTTGTTGCCTTTTTTTAGAATGATTTATTGTTAATTTGTTCTCTTCATTTATTTATTTCCTTTCCTCTCTGGGCTATTTTTTCCTATTGGGGCCCTTGGGCTTATAGCATCTTCTTTTCCAACTGGGGTTGTACCTTCGATTTAAAAAAAAAAAAAAAAAAAAAAAAAAAAAAAAAAAAAAATTCAGAGCCTCAAGACATTTAATTTTTAAAGCTTTCAAGTGAGAAACCCATGTAAGCCTACAATCAAATATCAAACCTTGAAATTTAGCTTCACTAACACATGGGATCTGGTGAACTTTAACGTATATATCCGAATCTGGATGTACTCCCAGGATACGACAACAATGTACAATAGTAGTTTTACTTGTCGAGAACTTAAATCCGTTCATATCGGTCCACTGGATAGTTTTGTCGATAGAGAGTTGTATTTTTCTCTCAACCATTGCCATGCTAGCTCCAGTAAATGATATGGAGAGATCATCAACAAATAATGTTGAGAGAACATCCCGGGGAATGGCTGTAGATATCCCATTATTTGCTAGTACAAACAGGGTTACACTCAGCACACTACCTTGAGGAACTCCTTCCTGACATTTTCTCTCTGATAGAGTTTCCCCCACTCTCACTTGAAAAACTTTACGTGAAAGAAATGACTGAATAAAAATAGTGGCAGCTCTCCTCTCAATCCCAAGTCGTGAATTATTTTAAGTATACCATATGCCTTTTTAAGGTCAAAAAAGACTGTCACATGGTGCTGTTTGGAAGCAAAGGCTTAAAAAATAGAGGACTCAAGTCGTATCAAAAAAGTTGTTGAGTCCATTTTCCTGAATCGACATTGAATGGGTGATAAAATACCCTTCTTTTCAAGGTACCACATCAGCCTTGTATTGACCATCTTCTCCAAGATATTAATGCAATCGGTCGATAGTTTGCTGCTAAAAGCTTGTCCTAACTTGGTTTTAAAAAGGCTAAAATAAGGGCTAGTTCCCAAACTCTTGGATAACTATGATCTTGCCATATTCTATTAATAATGCTTAAAATAAATAATTCTCTATTAAAATGTACATGTTTAATCATTGCATATGGAATTCCATCGGGTCCAGAGGCTGTATCGTTGTAATGAGCAAGTGCGGAATCAAATTCTTTTACAGTAAAAGAAGAATTATACGACTCTTCCCTTCCTGTTGCAAAATTTAAAATGTTCTTTTCTTCAATGATCCTGTACTGGTAACCAGGAGCTTTTTCACACTTGCATGATAGATTTAAAAAATGAATCACCCTCAACACTGGTGGTGGGTTGGGGGTGAATTTGCCAGCTATTTTTTTTTCACTTTCCTCCACACAGAAGATGGTGGTGTTCTACTGTTAATGGAGAAAACAAAAGTCATCCATGACTGGCGTCTAGCTTTTTTCATGCCACGACGGAACTGGGTTCTACATTTCTAGTATATAATTAAACTCTCATCAGTTCGGCGTCTACGCAATCGTGTTAGAGATGATCTCGTGGCTCTGTGCAGGGCAGTTAGTTCTGAAGACCACCAGGGGACTGGTCGTCGTTTGAATAACCCTGTTGTTTTGGGAATTGAATAGACTCCTGGTCTATGGAGAGTTCCATTCAGTAGGTCTATGGCATCATCAATACTTTCAAACTGTTCTGCATTCCCATCGATTTCACTTAGCTCACAAAATTTAACCTAGTCTCTGCCTTGTCAATATTCCATCGTGGTGATCTTTGTAAAGGCTGACCCTTGTTGGTGTTTATAACAATTGGGGCATGATCACTAGTATGCCAATCATCTAATGTCCTCCAATCAAAGTCAAGAAGGCAGTTAGAGCTTGCAATTGAAAGGTCGATGCATGATGAGGTACCTCCCTGAACATGGAAGTGCGTGGTTTGTCATGTATTAAGGAGTCCTACATCGTCATTCTCCACAATTGATAAGATAATATTGCCCCTTGTGTTTGCCAAAACATCACCCCATAAAGATGTGTACCATTCATATCTCCCAGTAAGAAAAAAGGTTGAGGGAGTTGTTGGATGACCTCTACTAAATCATCATATAAAATATTATTGTTTGGAGGCAAGTTGAGAGAGCATATTGTATATTTTCTTCCTATATCAATCTGTACAACCACTGCCTGCAGGGGTGTATGAATAGACATAGGTATTTGGGGAAAATCTCGACGAACGTACATGAGACTTCCGCCATGGCTCCCTGATGGTTGAATATATGGTGTTCTATAGCTAACATACTCTCGAGGACTAGGAGTGTTAGCATCAAGCTTACTTTCCTGTAGACATACAATTATGGGGGAATGTTCATGAATTAGGAGCTTAAGTTCTTCATGTTTCGTCCTTAAACCAGGACAGTTTCATTGCAAAATGGAGGAGAAAACTATGGATTATTTCTGGAAGACATCTTGGATGAGGTCTTCCCATTAGCAATTTTTAATCTAACTTTATTACCTGTAGGTATCTTCGGAGATGGTCTTGTTATGTTGTGTTTTACATTTGTGTTTTTCTTTGTATCATTTTGATCTATTTGTTGAGGCGGATGGAGGGCCTCAACTTGGATTTCTGATTTATTCAGTTTATCTTCTGGTTCATTAGAAACATCTACAGACAAAACATGAAATTTATTTGACATCATAACTTTAATGTTTCTAATGGAGGGGGAGAGAGAGATGGGGGTCTCTCTCTTTTACGATTAATAGATGGTGGGATTCTAGGTTTTTGCACCTTTCCCACAACAAGTGCATCAGGTAAATTGGTCTTAAGTGGAACCTCCATTAAATCAGGCAAGGACATGGCCTGAGAGTGGTTTGTACTTGTTTTTGTAATGAGGTACGAAGGTTGTAAAGCAATGGGCAATGCCCTAGTATTAATACACTGTGGTAAAGCCTCAGGAGGTAATATGGTTACCTCGTTCTTTGACATTTTATCAGATGGTATACTTCTTTTTCTAGAGCTATTGGCAGTATTAGGTTGGTTTGATTTTAATGCCTTAGCATAGGTATTTGATTTATTTAATAGTCTTTTGGCATGTCCCACTCTTATATGTTCTAAATTCGATTTGTTGAGGGCAGCTTCCTCAAACTTATATAGCTAAAAGCTCTTGTCTGTGGATTTATGATTTGTGTTGCAATTTAAACACCTGGCTACAAGTGCACATTCTCCATGGTAAGATTTGGAGCAAATACCACTCATTTTCTCATTCTTGCAAACCTTAGACGGGTACCCAGATTTAAAAGAATTAAAGCATTGCAGTGGCTCCTGCTTGAATGGTCTTACTGTAATAATTTCGTTTTCAATAATAATTTGGAAAGGTACATCAGCATCCTGGAACATAAGGATTATCATTGAAGTACCTGGGACTTTGTGAACTTTCCATACATTTAGTGGACACATGACCAGTATCTCTTCCTCTTTAAATTCATACAGATCTGTTAAAAACTACTCCCCTTCCATAGCTAAAATTTAGGTGGGGTTTCACATCTAACTTAATATCATCATTAGATGTTTTTATGTTGGACAGTATTACAGACTGTGTACTTGATTTGGCATGGATTAGGAAACAATTTTTTTCCAAAACGAGATATATCGCCCGGTGGAATAGTTCCTACTTTTTTCTGAATTAATTTGCATATTTTAAAATAATTCCGTGTAACACCCTTTGATTCAGCTCTAAGCCACATTGGTGGTTTTGGCTTTATCTGGGAGACCATAACTAAAACCGCGTCTCTTTCCAACCAATCGGCAGGTCTATACACACCCAAATCTTTTGGTACCTTTTTGCAGAGAGCAGCCGCGACATTAAGTTATCAAATTTAGTATTATTCAAGTTACTTATTGCACTAAATGCTTCGTCATATGGGTGTGTGTGTGTGTTTGTGTATGGCTGGGGTTATACGCATTTCAGGTAAGAAATGATAACGGTGGATCATTACGGTTTGGAATTTTGTGAGGATTATATCATTCGAAATTCCTTTTTACGTACATACATCTGCAATTCTTCATATGTACAGTATATGTTTTCCAGTCTTCAGTAAAAAGGTATTTGTTCTAAATGGAGTTGGAAGGATTATATGGTTAATTCATGAAAGGTAAATGGAGAGTCCGCATACGATGCTTAGGTATACACGCAGCTCTATTGGTAACTAAAGAAGGTATACACGCAGCCCTATTGGTAACTAAAAAAGGTATACACGGAGCTCTATTGGTAACTAAAGAAGGTATACACGGAGCTCTATTGGTAACTAAAGAAGGTATACACGCAGCCCTATTGGTAACTAAAGAAGGTATACACGCAGCCCTATTGGTAACTAAAGAAGGTATACACGGAGCTCTATTGGTAACTAAAGAAGGTATACACGGAGCTCTATTGGTAACTAAAGAAGGTATACACGCAGCCCTATTGGTAACTAAAGAAGGTATACACAGAGCTCTATTGGTAACTAAAAAAGGTATACACGCAGCTCTATTGGTAACTAAAGAAGGTATACACGCAGCCCTATTGGTAACTAAAGAAGGTATACACGCAGCCCTATTGGTAACTAAAGAAGGTATACACGCAGCCCTATTGGTAACTAAAGAAGGTATACACGCAGCCCTATTGGTAACTAAAGAAGGTATACACGCAGCCCTATTGGTAACTAAAGAAGGTATACACGCAGCTCTATTGGTAACTAAAGAAGGTATACACGCAGCTCTATTGGTAACTAAAGAAACTCGTTGAGTTCTTGAAGGAAAGTAAGAAAAAAAATACAAAAAAATTCCAACTGATTCATATTCTCATTTTAATACAATTGAGACTGGTTTGTGATCTAATTTTGATATATGTGACTGATTCGTGTTCTAATTTTAATACACCAGACTGATTCATGTTCTCGTTTTAATACATATGACTGATTTGTGTTTTAGTTTTAATAAATATTTGACTGATTCGTGGTCCCGTATTAATACATCTGTGACTGATTCGTGCTTTCGTTTCAATACCTCAGTGACCAATTCGTGTTCTAGTTTTAATACAACTAAGACGGATTTGTGTTCTCGTTTTAGTACATCTGTGACTAATTTTTGCTCTTGTATCAATACATCTGTGACCATCTGTGATACCGTTTTAATACATATGTGATTGATTCTTATTCTCCTTTTAATACAACTGAGACTGGTATGTGATCTCGTTTCAATACATCTTTGACTGATCCGTGTTCTCATTTTAATACATCTGCGACTGATTCATGTTTTCGTTTTAGTAAATTTGTGAATGTTTCGTGTTCCTGTTTTAAGACATCTGACGGATTTGTGTTTTCCTTTTAATACATTTGACTGATTCATGTTCTCATTTTAATACATATATAACTAATTTGTGCGTTCGTTCTAATAAATCTGTGACTGATTCGTGTTCTTGTTTCAATACATTTATGACCAATTCGTGTTCTCGTATTAATACATCTGTGACTGATGCATGCTCTTTTTTTAATACCACCGAGAGTGATGTGTGTTCTCGTTTTAATACATCAGTGACTGATTCATATTCTCTTTTTAATACAACCGATACTGATATGTGTTTTTTTTTCAATACATCTGTGACTGATGCATGCTCTTGTTTTAATACAGCCGAGAGTGATGTGTGTTCTTGTTTTAATACATCAGTGACTGATTCATATTCTCTTTTTAATACAACTGATACTGATATGTGTTCTCTTTTTAATACATCTGTGACTAATTAGTGTTCTCGTTTTAATACAACAGATGGATTCGTGTTCGTGTTTTAATACACTTGTGACTGATTCATGTTTGTGTTTTAATTATGACAGACTGATTCGTGTTCTCGTTTTATCACAACTGAGACTGATCCGTGTTCTTATCTTAATACAACCGTGACGGATTCGTGTCCTCATTAACATATATATATATATATATATATATATACCATCACGCTCTGAGGAGAGAGAGTAGTTATTACCTGGTGAGAGGGAATTCTCAGAGATGTACACTCACTCTCCCAGAAATTGCCGAACCAGAGGGTTGTGTGTGTGTCTGTTTGTCTGTGTATCTATTTCAATATTTAGACGTCATTTTTGAGGGCTTGGGTATATTAATTAAATAATAAATTATCATTTACTATTTTTAAGATATAACCGGAACAAGATTCCTAAGGTAAACATTGCATCAAAAAATTTAAAATCAAATTAAAGGCTGAAAATAATTTTATCTACATTACATAAAAGGGAAAGTATATCAAGATATTAAT
>NC_090736.1:61144755-61147255 GCF_036898095.1 Palaemon carinicauda | reverse complement strand
TATTCGAGGAAAACTGAATCAAATTATTGCCAATCCACCAAACCCAATTGACCTTCATCGGAGCCAATCCAGAAGGAAGGTTTCTTATTAAAAACAGTAGTCCCGATGAAGACAGCATTGGAGATTGGGTGGAACTTCAAAAGTTCAAACTTGCAGCGAATGTTTTTATGTTGAACAGGCTGACATCAGTCTCTTTTTATAAATCTATATATCAAAGATTTATTTTAATGTCGTTACTGTTCGAAAAATGTGTTATCTTAATTGGTAATTATCTTGTAGGCTATTTAATCCCTTATTTCCTTTCTTCCCTGGGCTATTTTTGCCTATTGGAGCCTTTGGGCTTGGAGCATTCTGTTTTTCCGACTAGGGTTGTAGCTTGGGTGATAATAATAATAATAATAATAATAATAATAATAATAATAATAATAATAATAATAATAATAATAATTAGTTGCAACAACTGGTTTTAGCAGAAGTTTGATGAGTAGATGGAACCTTTAAGATTACTCCCAAGCTATTTTTTTTTTCCAGGCGTATATTAAAATGGTTGAAAATGCAGAGGTGTCATTCTAGTACTTTATGCTTTTCTACTTAAGAAACAGAAAGTTTCATATTCAGAGATATTTGAAATGATAAAAGAAAGCGAGCCCACCGTAAACCCGAAATCAATTGTATGTGATTTTGAAATTGCAGCATTTTTGCAATCAAGGAGATTTTTTTCCTGAAGTCTTTCTCCTTGGGTGTTAGTTATTATAATAACGACAGCCGGTTTTCATTTCCAAGTCAATACTGGTTCTTGCATTTGTACCTATATATTCCTATTTTGATGCCTTACCTGACAAATTATCCACAGAGCATACGCCAATCTTGAATTGGCTTGAAGACAATTATATAGCCTGCAGTAAGTCAGTTGAAGAGACGCCGGACATAGCAGACATGCGGCCGCCCGATCACCTACCCAACCCCCAAATGTTGAATTTTCCCGGGGATAGTCATAGCACTGATTTCCCAATGGAAATGTTGGATTTTCCCTGGGATTTTCCTTGCACTGAATTCCCAATGGAAATGTTGAACTTTCCCAGGGTTGTCATAGCACCGAATTACCTATGGATATGTCCTATTTTCCCAGGGTTTGTCATAGCACCAAATGGAAATGTTGAATTTTTACAGGGTTTGTCATAGCAGCAAATTCCCTATGGAAATGTTGAATTTTCCCGGGGTTTGTCATAGCACTGAATCCCTAGTGGGAAGGTTGAATTTTCTGGGGGCGTCTCATAATTCTGATTTCCCAATGGAAATGTTGAATTTCCCAGGGGTTGTCATAACACCGAGTTCCCAATGGAAACGTTGGATTTTCCCGGGGATTGTCCTGGCACCGATTCCATATAGAAATGTTGAATTTTCCCGGGGCTTGTCATAACACCAAATTCCCAATGGAAATGTTCAATTTTCCCAGGGATTTTCATAGCACCGAATTCCCAATGGAAATGTTGGATTTTCCAGGCAATTGTCCTAGAACCTAATTCCCAATAAAAATGTTGAATTTTCCCGGGGCTTGTCATAGTAGCGAATTCCCTATGGAAATGTTGAATTTTCTAGGGGTTTGTCATAGTACTGAATTCCTAGGGAAAGGTTGAATTTTCCCGGAGCATGTCATAGAACCGAATTCCCAATGGATATTTTGAATTTTCCTGGGGCTTGCCATAACACTGAATTCCCAATGGAAATCTTGGATTTTCCCGGGGATTGTGCTAGCACCCAATTCCCTATGGAAATGTTGAATTTTCTTGGGGCTTGTCAGAACACCGAATTCCCAATGGAAATGTTGAATTTTCCCAGGGATTGTCATAGCACCAAATTCCCATGGAAATGTTTGATTTTTCCGGGGAATGTCCTAGCATCTAATTCCCAACGAAAATGTTGAATTTTTACGGGGCTTGTAATAGCCCCGAATTCCCTATGGAAATGTTGAATTTTCCCGGGTTTTGTAATAGCACCAAATAAATGATGAATTTTCCTGGATTTTGTCATAGCAGCGAATTCCCTATAGAAATGTTGAATTTTCCCGGGGTTTGTTATTGCACTGAATTCCCAATGGAAATGTTGGATTTTCCCAGAGATTGTCCTCGCACCGAATTCCCAATGAAAATGTTGAATTTTCCCGGGGCTTGTCATAGCACCGAATTCACGATGGAAAATGTTGAATTTTCGTGGGGTTTGTCATAGCACTGGATTTCCAGTGGAAAGGTTGAATTTTTCCAAGTGCTTGTCATAGCACCAAATTCCCAATGAAAATGTTGAATTTTCCTGGGAAGTGTCATAGCACCGAATTCCCAATGAAAATGTTGAATTTTCCTGGGGTTTGTCATAGCACCGAATAAAAACGTTGACTATTCCCGGGGCTTGTCATAGAACCGAATTCCCAATGGAAATGTGGGATTTTCTCGGAATTGACCTAGCACTGAATTCCGAACGAAATGATGAATTTTCCCGGGGCTTC
>NC_090736.1:61126005-61128505 GCF_036898095.1 Palaemon carinicauda | reverse complement strand
GGGTACAATTATTCTCCAGCTCCATAGTGAAATTTATTGATGGTACCAAACTATTTAATCTAAGAAAAAAGTTATCTAAATTTTCATTTCCTGGCCACACACATACTATGTCGTCAATATATCGAAACCATTTCACATTATTAGGTATGATGTTATTTACGATTCTGCTTTCAAAAAATTCCATATATAGATTGCTCAATATTGGGGATAAAGGGTTTCCCATAGCCATACCAAAAGTTTGCGCATAAAATCTCCCATTGAATTCAAATTTACAATCTTTTATACCTAATTTAATTAATTCTATTAAAGTGTGTTTGGAGAATGGTAGATTCAATTGTCTATTATCTAATGTTTCAGATAAAAATTCCAACATGTCATCAATAGATACTTTTGTGAATAGTGAGACTACATCAAAACTGACAAGCCTACAGGTACTGTTGATCTGTACTTCATTCAGTTTGTTAATCAAGTCTACATTATTTTTTATATTTGAATATGAGATGGTGCCAACTAAAGGATTGAGGATATTCACAAGGTACTTAGATAATTTATATGCTGCTGAACCTACAGAGCTAATTATTGGCCTAGCTGGATAATTTGGCTTATGAGTTTTAATAGTTCCATACATATATGGCAATGTTGGTGATATTGTACAAACCTTTTTTATCAGATCTTCATTCCCTTTTAATAACTCTTTCACTTTTTTGTTGTAACTACTATTCACAAACTCAATTGGATTTTTTCTTAATTCCATGTATGTGTTTTCATCACTCAAGAGGTTTTCCATTTTTTCTATATAATCATTTTTATTCAAGATTACCAGTGCTCCAGATTTATCGGCTTTTGTCAACTTAATATTTCTATCTTGCTTCAATTCGGCAATTGCTCTCTTGAATCTTTTTGGGCAATTTGGAACCACTGGTTTTTTCATATTGCTGTATATAATACCCTTAATCATATTTACTTCTTCTACAGAAATATCACTGAATTTCTCCAGGTTACACACTCCATTTGTAATTTCTACACTATTCACTGCACTTGATGACATCGAGAAATTTAAACCGTATCCCAAAGCACACTTCACATTTTTATCTAGAATTTTATTTGACAAATTAACAACACATTCTGGATTAACGTTTGTAGTCCACGGGCTACTTTCTATCAATGCATTGAGTTTCGTGTCATGCTTTTGTTTGAGTTTTCTATACACTTTTTCGTTCATTTCTCCATAGCAGAAACCTCGAAGTGAGTCTTTCCAATCCGTTGGTATTGAGGCTTCAAAATGTCTCCTTTTTCTTGTTAGGTCTTCAAACGCTCTTCGGTTTTTAATTTTCATTGAATTTATATGCTTTTCTAATATACTTCTCTGTATATCACCAAATGGTTGATCTTCTATTTCCAATAGGGATTTCGTTATCATGCATTTCGGAATGACTTGTTCCTCCCAGCATTCACGAAGAAACCGCAGGTGTTCTTTAGTAGTATGGACTTAAGTGTATATTCCGTATTTTCATTTTCCCTGTGGTTCTTCTGCATCTGAGCATCACGTTTTCCTGTGATTTTTACGCATAAATGGATACCACGTACTCCTTCCAGACTTTCTGTACGACTTTCCCTATCTTGGTATATATTATTAGAGAATTTACAGACGCCCTCACACGCGCCCATACTACTAAAGAACACCTGCGACATAATATGTGTGTGGCCAGGAAATGAAAATTTAGATAACTTTTTTCTTAGATTGAATAGTTTGGTACCATCAATAAATTTCACTATGGAGCTGGAGAATAATTGTACCCTACCTTTTTTGGACTGTCGCATAGATAGATGTAATAATAGTCTCAAGTTCAGTGTATACAGAAAGCCAACGAATATCTCGGCATATGTCCATTATTACTCAAACAAAGGCAACAAAGTTAAGAAATCTGTATTTACTTCTATGTTTTTAAGAGCATTCCGAGTCTGCAGCCCTGAATATATTGATGACGAAATAAATGGTATTAGAGCAATAGGTAAAAAACTAAAGTATCCTGAAATTGTGTTAGATGATGCCCTAAGAACAGCAAAAAAGACTTTTTTCGGTAATGATAACAGAAAAAACTATAACACACAAAATTTACTTGTACTACCTTATTGTGATTCATTTAAAGAAATTCCCCAACTGTTAAAAAACTTCAATGTAAATGTAGCATTTAAGAGTAAAAATACAATAAAAACAGCCTTAATAAAGAATTCTCCTGACATTACCAAGGGATGTGTATATCGTATTCCATGCAATGCTTGTGAAAAATTCTATATTGGTCAAACTGGTAAAGCCCTAGAAAAGAGAATTGAACAACATAAGAAAAGTGTCAGGTATGCTCAAGATAATAATGCACTCTTTGCCCACGTTAGAGATAAAAATCACCCTATTAATTGGTCAAGTGCAAAGAAATTGGTTCATTCAAATAACTTAGTGGAAAGAAACATCATAGAGTCCAGTTTCATAAAAGAAACCTTT
>NC_090736.1:61082114-61103482 GCF_036898095.1 Palaemon carinicauda | reverse complement strand
AGTTTGCTCTCGTATCCACGTTGCTTTTTCTTTCTCTCAGTGTTATTCCCATCATTATTCATGCTTTAGCTCTTTAAGTTTAACTAGCTCATGTTCTAAGCCCCAAGGCTTTAGTGAGGCTCCATTTTTTTTTATGCATAAGTTAATACTGGAAGGACCATCTGATTAAACTATTTTCTTATTAGAGAAAGTTGCACTTTACTCTTAATCTCATTTCGTTTACCAAAAACTGTCCATCCCATGCTTATCCTTATTTTAATTTGGGTTACATGTTCTGTGAAAACACTGTCTGTCCTTAGTACGTATACCGTATTTATTAATAATCTCTAGAGGTTATTTGTTTTGTCTGCATTCATTGAACATTATCTTAGTTTTACTCATGTTAATTTTCAATCTTACATTTCTGCTTTCTCTATTAAAAGATTCTATCATATTTTGTAATTCCTCCCATTATTCACTAAATAGAGCTATGTCATCTGCAAATCTTAAGTTGTTAAGATATTCCCAATTAATGTTAGTTCCTACATTTTCCCAATCTAAAGTCTTAAAGACTTAAGGCATGCTGTGAATAATTTATCAACCGAAATTTTCTCACCATCCTTATGTAGTTTTAAGATTGCTGTACTGCCCTTTTAGACACCATCAAGTAGTCTTACATAAGATTCATCTATTTCTTGTTTATGAAGGGCTTTTATTATTACATAATCTTTGACAGCATCTAAAGCTTTCTCATAGTCTATGAAATATGCTTACATATCTGCATTATTTAATTCATGTTTGATATGAATTGGGATTATATATAGGCTATATATATATATATATATATATATATGTATATATATATATATATGTATATATATAAACTGTATATATATATATATATATATATATATATATATATATATATATATATATATATATATATATATGAATATAAATCACTAACTCGTGATTTTAATCAATGCAAATATGAACCACAATGTGATTTGATACCGAATTCTATCTTGGGAATGTATATCCACTGGAAATTCATTTATGATACCAGCCTCTGGCTGGACAGAGATTCGAACTCATGCCTTTTTGTCGAAATTGGGTACATATTTACTTTCATATGCCAAATCATGAAATATATATATATATATATATATATATATATATATATATATATATATATATATATATATACAGTATGTATGTATATACACACATATAAGATATATATATATATATATATATATATATATATATATATATATATATATATATATATATATATATACGTGTGTGTGTGTGTGTGTGTGTGTTATAGTCACTAGGCATAATAGTTTATTCTGATATAGAACTAATAGATGTAAAGTAGCTAGGGAAATATTACATTTAAAAAAGTACATTAGCTAATGCAATGCATGCATAATTAAGATTTACCAATACTGTTATGTATACTTTCATGAGCACCTTACTCTTCCTACCCCTCGAAGTTTTCAATTAAAATCATATTTGCATTTGACTATAATTATGGAGATTATATGGTAGGCCTACCTATCTTTCAAGAGATCTAACGATCAAACATAGTGTGCTCTTATCGTAAAAACAGGCAAAACATAATTGATGCATATCTTGTATATTCTAATGTGGGAATTTTATTATTATTATTATTATTATTATTATTATTATTATTATTATTATTATTAAACAGTCTTAAGTTATTCTAGTTCATTATGAATGCCGATGCTGATGAAAACTTTAATGTAGTAGTTGATGATAAAATATGTTAGGGTTTAAAGGATCTCCCCAGTATTGCAGATTTCGTAAAAATGTATAAGTCCACGTCTTTTAGAAAAGCAAAATAAATTAGTATGGTTTTGTACAGCAAATCTTAAGAAAAAAAAAAAATATGTCTTGAGCTCTACAAAATTCAGAGTAATGTCAACTTCCGTTTGTCCTACAGACCTGAACTACAGAATCCAATTTAATAGATAAGTAAGGAAAGGATTCAGTAAATTTACACAAAATTATTAGATCTAACTTCTTAAGCTGATAAATTTCCTGTTACTTATCTTATATACTCCATAATGCTGAGTATCCATTACCTTCAAGTCTACCAACACATATTCAAAATAACACTGGATCTGCAATAGTTCTAAAGACGGGTTTACACGGTCGAACGGTTCATCGAACCCGGTTTGACAGACTAGGGTTTGAAGTGATGTTCAAACGTATGAATGGGGTATTTGGTTGTCAAACACGTTTGCCGAACGGTTCCAAGAATATCTATTCTCGCTTGATCTTTGTGGGCGGGGCTTCATTGTCCACAAACCTTTGCATTTATGGCTGACTCCACCTCTTCGAACCTTTTGACAAGTAGGACAAGTTCGACGATGTAAACCCCGCTTAATTCTGTTTCGCAGATGAGTTCAGCACCATTCAGTTTTGGACGATCTCCCTTGTCGTTGGGTCGAATAGCAAGGAACTTGAAAAAAAAATTAAAGTTGGTGTAGATACTGTGTTAACCCTGGATAGGTACGATGGGTCGTTTGCGACCCCGAGCGTAAAAAAAAAAACAGGTTTTTCTCACGTGACTCACCCCCGTGACTGAATTTGTGGGTGATCGACCTGCAGGAGGTGTCTCCCCTACACGCTCTAGTAGTGTCCAGATGTGCATTGCTGTAGCTGTACTCCTTCCCCGATTTCTGAGACGCGTCGGGGTCGAGCGCGACCGAGTTTACCCTTCTAAGGTAGTTTGCATAATTATCAAAGTTATTACGTATTATGAAATTGTCGTAGAATGGTGCAACTTGTATAGGTTATCAGTTGTGGAAAGTCTTGGTGGATTGTTTGGCTACCATGTGCATGATTTTTTTTTTTAGTTAAAATGTCGTTCATCACCACGAGGACCATTTTACCGCGAGTGCCCCTTTTTCATTTTTTTTCATTTTTTTGCCAAGTCATTTTTCCGTAAGATATTGCCAAATAGTATCGCAAAACTTTTGCTTGTTTAGTGTTGGAAAGTGTGTCTAGATGATCTGGCTACCCATGCATGACTTTGTTTTTGTCAGATACGATGTAGTTATTGGTATATTGGGTATTTAACTGCGGTTACCAATTTCTGTTTTTTTTCAATATTTGTAAAAATTACTACGTAGTAAGGAATTGCCGTATATTATTCATTTGTTTTTTTCATGTTTATGTGTTAGAAAGTGTGCCTTGATGGTTGGGCTAACACGTGCATGTCTTTTTTTTTATCTGAGATGCCGTATATTAGAATGTCGGGCATTTTACCGCGAGTGTCCCTTTTTCATTTTTTTTCATTTTTTTGCCAAGTCATTTTTCCGTAAGATATTGCGAAATAGTGTCGTAAAACTTTTGCTTTTTTAGTGTTGGAAAGTGTGTCTAGATGATCTGGCTACCCATGCGTGATTTTGTTTTTGTCAGATACGACGTAGTTATTGGTATATTGGGTATTTAACTGCGGTTGCCAATTTCTGTTTTTTTTCAATATTTGTAAAAATTTACTACGTAGTAAGGAATTGCCGTATATTATTGATTTTTTTTTCATGTTTATGTGTTAGAAAGTGTGCCTTGATGGTTGGGCTAACACGTGCATGTCTTTTTTTTTTATCTGAGATGCCGTATATTAGAATGTTGGGCATTTTTCCGCGAGTGCCCCTTTTTATTTGTTTTGCATTTTTTTGCTTAGTCATGTTACCGTAAGGAATTGGCAAGTAGTGTCGCAAAACTTATATTTTTATAGTGTTGGAAAGTGTTTCTAGATGATCTGGCTACCCATGCCTATTTTTTTTTTTAGCCAGATATGGCGTATATATAAGTATGTGTTCGATTTTCCTGTGATTGCCATTTTTTCGTTTTTTCCCATTTCTTTCAAAATTACTACGTACTAAGGAACTATCACAGAGTAATATTTCATTTATATGTTTATTTGTCGGAAAATGTGCCTTGATGGTTTGCCTAGCACGTGGCTGAAATTTTTTTTTCTGAAATGCCGTATATTAGAATGGCCATTTTTCCACGAGTGCCCCTTTTTATTTGTTTTGCATTTTTTTGCTTAGTCATGTTACCGTAAGGAATTGGCAAGTAGTGTCGCAAAACTTAAAATTTTATAGTGTTGGAAAGTGTTTCTAGATGATCTGGCTACCCATGCCTATCTTCTTTTTTTAGCCAGATATGGCGTATATATAGGTATGTGTTCGATTTTCCTGTGATTGCCATTTTTTCGTTTTTTCCCATTTCTTTCAAAATTACTACGTACTAAGGAACTATCACAGAGTAATTATTCATTTAGATGTTTATTTGTCGGAAAATGTGCCTTGATGGTTTGCCTAGCACGTGGCTGAATTTTTTTTTCTGAAATGCCGTATATTAGAATGTTAGCCATTTTTCCGCGAGTGCCCCTTTTTATTTGTTTTGCATTTTTTTGCTTAGTCATGTTACCGTAAGGAATTGGCAAGTAGTGTCGCAAAACTTATATTTTTATAGTGTTGGAAAGTGTTTCTAGATGATCTGGCTACCCATGCCTATCTTTTTTTTAGCCAGATATGGCGTATATATAGGTATGTGTTCGATTTTCCGGTGATTGCCATTTTTTTTCGTTTTTTCCCAATTCTTTCAAAATTACTACGTACTAAGAAACTATCACAGAGTAATGATTCCTCTAGATGTTTATTTGTCGGAAAATTTTGTTTACTTTTTTTTTTTGATTGAATATCATCAAATTTTTTTAGCTAAAATATTATATTGTTTTACATTTTTTTTTTTCGATTTTATTTCCCTTCAAAAAAATTTTTTTGGGTCAGAATTTTAATTTTATAGTCGTAAAATAATCGACAATTATCCAGCAACCCACCATACAATTTTTATGCATATCCAATAATAATTAGATTAGTAAATAACACCTTGAAATTGACATACCCTTCCTACATTTCAAGTGGCAGATTAGGGAGTCTGAGTCAGTGTGGTTGGCGGCCATTTTGTGGACATATCCGAAGCGTAAGCTGCCCTATCTATATATATTCTTGTTCCCTATAGAATTTGTGATATTTTGGTATATTTTTACCTGCATAAATATCATATTATATATTAAATATATGTATTTTTTTACGAAATTTCTAAGTACTCAAAAAATTACCTTTAGATATGGCCCCTGATATAAATGTAATTTACAAAATAATGAAGATTTTTTTTACGTATTTCTATTTTAGGATAACATATGTTTATTCCCTAAAAAAATTAGCCACTTCCTATTTCATTTGGACAAATTTTTTTGGCCAAAAAAAGTTACCCTTTTTTTCTCATTTCAGTTCTTCACCTCCATGGGTCTGACTTCATCCAAAATACATCAAGATGTGTCCTAAACATTCAAGAATCAATTCCTAAAAGGATTTGTGTATATATGTATAAACTTTTTTTTTTATGAATTTTTATGTCAGGTCTTTTTTTTTTCTACTTAATTTTTTAAAATATTTATAATAAATAGTTTTTCTGCAGATGAGTAGTATTCATCTTTACAGTTGTTTTAAGCATTCATTGAAGTTTTTTTTGGCAAAAGAAAAAAGGAGGTTACTGCAAAAACTGATTTTTCAAGAATTTTTTTTGGCGTCGGGGTCGTTCGCGTCCGAGTATACCCTTAAAGGGGTGTCCGAGGAGCGTACCTATCCAGGGTTAAGGAACAGACTTACGCTTTTTCTTGTTTCCATGCTATTTCTCGTACATAGTTCCTTTAACTCCTGTATTCTTTTTTTTTTCCCCCGAGGCAGCTTTTCCAACAGATATTGATTTGTTTTTCGCATTCCTTCACCTATATATAGTCATATTAGATATGCAGGTAAAAATTATCACCAAATAATGGCTAGGCTAAGAATAATATGGAAATCAATTCCCCTGAAATCTGTTACTATGCACATGAGTTGTGGTATGACAATGAAACCATATAAAACAGATTTTGCAGATTTGAGAATAAAGCCTCAGAATGATATTGGGAGTTAAATGGCAGAACAGGTTTAGAAATGAAACTATAAGAGAGATTACTCGAGTGTCATCTGTTGATGAGATCATGGTGAGGGGTGGATGGAGATGGTTTGGGCACGCTCCTTGCACTTCCAAAGAGAGATTAGGTCACCATTGTGGAGAGATTAGTTTACCAACCTTTTAACTGGGCTCCACAAGGCACTAGAAGAGTTTGAAGACCCAGGCCCATATGGCTGAGGACTATGAAGCGTAAATTAGATGATGAGTGAAGAAGTATTAATTTAAAAGCTCAAGCTGCAGCGTAGCAGGTTAGCCAAGGCACCAGCCACCCGTTGAGATACTACCGCAAGAGTTATGGGGTCCTTTGACTAGCCAGACAGTACTACATTGGATTCTTCTCTCTGGTTACGGTTCACTTTCTCTTTGCCTACACATACTCTGAATAGTCTAGCCTATTTTTCACATTAATTTTTAATGACAATTGTATTCCCAAACGTATTAAAATAATTGCATTAATAACACAATTGACCAAATTACTTCAAATCTCATTCTCAGTATCTAAACTCTTTATTATTGCATATCATTATTTTTTTCTTAGTTAACATTATGAACCATATCAGCACAACTTTTGATTGATATCTCATTCTACATCTATTATGATTGTTCTTCCAAAATTAGTCCGTTTACTTAGATTATAGAATTTGCATAATTATTATTTGTATTTTTCTCACATTTACAGAAGTATGCAAATATCTTTGTTTACTTTTGTTACAATATTACAAATTTTACAAACAATTTAACTCTGGTTACATGTTGATAAAATGTAAGAGCTTTTCTCTATATCTATGGTTGTGCACTTGTTGTCTGCCCATTGCAATCATGTTGGCAACCTCCACTGCATCCAGACTTACAGCAGCTGTTTACTTCTTGCCTGACCTGTGGGAATGAAACATTTATCAATCGATTAATCAATAAAGAAAGTTAACGAAAGGGAGATACTATAACAAAAAGTGAATTGACTGATAGGTAATAGATGTGTAAGTAGATAGGTAAGGGGAAACACAGATTATTATTATTATTATTATTATTATTATTATTATTATTATTATTATTATTATTATTATTATTATTATTATTATTATTATTATCCAAGTTATAACCCTAGTTGGAAAAGCAAGATGCTATAAGCCCAAGGGCTCCAACAGTAAAAAAAAAATAGCCCAGTGAGGAACGAAACAAGGAAATGAATGAACGATATAAGAAGTAATGAAAAATTAAAATAAAATCTTTTAAATGTTTTAAAAAATATTAACAACATAAAAACAGATAATTCATATATAGACTGTAAAAAGACCTATGTCAGCATATTTAACAAAAAAAAAAAAACTTGCTGCAAGTATAAACTTTTGAAGTTCTACTGATTTAACTACCCGATTAGGAAGATCATTTCACAACTTGGTCACAGCTGGAATAAAACTCCTAGAATACCGTGTAGAATTGAGCCTCATGATGGAGAAGGCATGACTATTAGATTTAACTACATATAAATGATAAATTAATAAAAAGTAAACATAAATGGATAAAAACTGCATAATTGATTTCATGCTTCCAATAAAAAAAAACTTGTGTTATCGAAAAATTTTATTGAGAAATAAAAAGAACGAAGTTAGGCTGCAATTCTGGTCATTCAGAAATTGCAAATACTGTTGATTATCTTTATTTTCTTTTATTGATTTTTGGTAATAAAATTCTGCCCAATATACCTATTCCAAATTAACGAATTTAAATGATTGAAAATGTGTTAAGGCCAGTATAGAGAACATAAAAATATGAGATAAAAAAATTAATAAGATATCTAATGAATTCGAAGAAAAATAATGTACTTTTAATAAACGTTAAAAAAACTATTTTTTTCTTCCTTGTAATTGCGTTATTAAAATGTCTTCCATTTTTTCTAAATCTTCACTTATGCAAGTCTTTAACATGTCGCTAAGAAACATCGTCATAATGAAGAGATTTCCACTAAAATAGAAACATAACTAAGTCATTACAAATGCGACTTAGATCGTTCCATTTCCTTTGATAAAACTCTCTCATGAGAGGATTTTGTATCAAATGATCAAAGACAAACTGTTTGCGCAACAGAGGAAGAATTATTATCATCATCGAGAAAGGTATATTTGACGATTTTTTGTGTCTCTCTATTCTTCTCAATGCTTACTTAAGGTATCACTCGTTCCTCGGACTACACTGACCTCAATGATAATACCTGCGCCTTGATCGTCACCAATTCCCGCAAGCGAATCGTTGCCGGAGATTTCTCTTTTCACAAGATTCTGAAGAACAAAGTTATATGATAAGAAAGTAAATGGTTTAAAGGGTTTTCAGTTTTCTATCTCTGAGTAAATACTGTTGATTTACAATAGTCTTTATTCAGCTGTTATTTGATTTACAATAGTCATTATTCAGTTGTTATTTGATTTACAATAGTCTTTATTCAAATGTTATATTGTATCACTCGAAAATGAGTGAATGATTTTTGGTCTGTTGATAATTGACAAGCACATTCACAAAGACCTTTTAATGTGTTCTACTGTTTTTTTTAAGCATATGAGCTTATGTATATGAATTTCTTTAATATTCATCTGCTTTGAACGATATTTTTTTTGCTACAGTTAACCAAAAAAGTAACCTTGGACTAATCAATATTAAAGTATTCTGAACTTTTGAGTAATATCTGTCTCTATACGACTTTTCTTCCCATTTTCTCTGAAACATTTAGTATTGAATTTCCCAAGTGCACGGATACTAAGATATATCCGTTACCCCCATCCCCTTTTCTCTCTCTATCTTTCTCTCATTTTGGACTCTTATTTTTTCAGCATTGTTTTCTTCAACGATTTTGTTTTATTAGATTCAAAGCTTCAATCTCCTCCATCGTCTTTGAAAATAGTCCTAATGCAGTCAATTATTTTTACATTGTTTTTAAAGATGGATAAGTATGACTTTCTCTGTAATAGTCCTCTCTTATATGTATAACTCTCAAGTGATATTTTTTTTCTTTTTGTTGTTTCTGAAGTATTCCATAAACCACCAAAATAGATTTTATTATATATGTAAGTCATCTTTCCATCTCCTTAGTTACAAGTACAGTTTGCAAGTGTTGAAGACCAAGTCTGTCCTCGCTTATTTGTTGTTTACAGAAAGTGCGAATGTCATCTGCCACTATTCTTTTTTAACTTTAGTGTTCCATGTATGCCCAAATAATATGCATTTTGGAAAATCTCAAATGTTTATAATACTTTCCCAATGCCCTTTTCATAGTAGCAGTTTCTGGGACTTGTCTCGCAACTTATTCTATAAAATTGCCTTGATAAAACCCGCCCTTATATCAGTTCCACAATGATGACACCCTTGATACCAAATCTTGATAGGCCCCTGATTCTCATGATCATCATTAACAGCTAATTTCTCATTCATGCAATCACTTTATTTCGCCAGTTAGTACAAGTTATCCTCACCAAAGAACCATGTTTTTTTGTTATTGTATCATTATTCCACATTTGTAATCAAATAAAGGAGATTCATATAGTAACTTGATCATACAAAATAAAATCAAAGAAGTTATTCGTAATCCCTGTGAAAGGTATACACAGAAAATTAGCATTGGGACAATGCATCAGAAAAGTTTAGATATCTACGAATAAATAACCCATAGAAAGAAAGCAATGTTATACTCACGTGGTGGCTACCATAAGGAAGTGCCTGAAATGTAAAAATGCTTGTATTATTGAAATTGAAATAAACAAAATTTAGGATATAATAATTATCATATATTTCCATTTGGGAAATATTAAGTTTAACGAAAACAATAAATATACAGCATATCACCATTCAATGTCAATAGATACTTTTAAGCTGACAATGAATAGTATTGTTTGGAATAAAATATCAACTTGTAAATAGGACTTCCTTAACGTCAACTAAATTATTAGAAATTCTAACATGAAATGATAGATAAACGCATTGCCAGTAGCATATACACATTCTCCTCTAACTAGCAGACAGTCGGTATTTATCTAATTAATCAAGGTATCCCGTGTTGCCATTTCCTAGAGAAATTCAAACCATCACTGAAT
Source organism: Palaemon carinicauda (assembly GCF_036898095.1). Classification (NCBI taxonomy): domain Eukaryota; kingdom Metazoa; phylum Arthropoda; class Malacostraca; order Decapoda; family Palaemonidae; genus Palaemon; species Palaemon carinicauda. The sequence continues at coordinate 61,093,361 of NC_090736.1, read as the reverse complement.
TGGTTCATGGCAAGTTAAACAAGAGGCATGCTTGGGCCTTCTAAGGAATGCACTAGTGGGTTTATTTTCCGTCTGGTACCCACACAATGCAGATCAGAAAGAACTTAGTGTTCATGGAGTCATTAGTTTTATGGGTTTAGAAAATTTGATCAAGATCTACCAACGTTTTTTTTTAAGGTGAACGCCAAAATTACTGGTAACATTCTTGCGTCGTCTAATGTGGTTCTCTATTTTTTTTGTCTCTACGATAAGCAGACTGCTGACATAGAATGATAGACTTGCATGCTGGCATACTTTTAATGGCTTTAGAAATTCCCAAGGAAGCTTATTTGTAAGGATAGAAATATAATTTACCTGGATGACGACAACAATCATGCAGGAAAGAATAAGGAGTTTTATTTTACGTTTCGTTCGTTTTGGGTGGAAGATCTGGAAAAGAGAAGCAGATGTCAGGTAGTATAGCAAGTGCAAAATAAATACGAGGTTCAGTTCTCTTGTCAAACAACATTCTAAATGTACAAAACTATCACAAAACAGACTTTTATAGGTAAACGACTGTCCCCAAAAACATTTTAAAGGTAGAAGACTATCCACACAACATTTTAAAGATAGAATACTATCCACAAAGTTTTAAAGGTAGAATACTATCCACAAACAAAATTTTAAAGGTCAAAGACTATCCACAAACAACACTTTTAAAGGTAGAATCATATCCACACACAACATTTTAAAGGTAGAAGACTTTCCACAAACAAATTTTCAAAGGTAGAAGACTATCCACAAACAACATTTTAAAGGTAGAATACCATCCACAAACAACATTTTAAAGTTCGAAGGCTATCCACAAACATTTCGAAGCTCGAAGACTATCCACAAACAACATTTTAAAGTTCGAAGACTATTCACAAACAACATTTTAAAGGTCGAAGGGAATCCACAAACAACACTTGAAAGGTCGAAGACTATCCTCAAAATTTTTTTAAAGGTAGAATACTATCCACAAACATTTTAAAGGTCTTAGACTAGCCCCAAACAACATTTTGAAAGTTGAAGACTACTCACAAACAAAATTTTAAAGGTCGAAGACTATCCACAAACAACATTTTGAAGATCGAAGACTATCTACAAACATTTTAAATGTCAAAGACTATACGCAAACAACATTTTAAAGGTAGAAGGCTATCCACAAACGTCATTTTAAAGGAAGAATATTATCCATAAATATTTGAAAGGTAGAAGACATCCACAAACAACATTTTAAAGGTAGAATATTATCTACAAATATTTTAAAGGTTGAGGACTATTCATAAACAACATTTTAAAGGAAGAAGACTATTCACACAAAATTTTTTTAAAGGATTATCCACAAACAACATTTTAACCCTGGATAGGTACGCTCCTCGGACACCCCTTTAAGGGTATACTCGGACGCGCGCGACCCCGACGCCAAAAAAAATTCTTGAAAAATCAGTTTTTGCAGTAACCTCCTTTTTTTTTTGGCCAAAAAAAAAAAATTCAATGAATGCTTAAAACAACTGTAAAGATAAATACTACTCATCTGCAGAAAAACTATTTATTATAAATATTTTTAAAAATTAAGTAGAAAAAAAAGACCTTACATAAAAATTCATGAAAAAAAAATTTATTCAAATATACACAAATCCTTTTAGGAATTGATTCTTGAATGTTTAGGACACATCTTGATGTATTTTGGATGAAGTCAGACACATGGAGGTGAAGATCTGAAATGAGAAAAAAAGGGTAACTTTTTTTGGCCAAAAAAATTTGTCCAAATTTCATGAATTTTTTTGGGTACCCAAATGAAATAGGAAGTGGCTAATTTTTTTAGGGAATAAACATATGTTATCCTGAAATAGGAATATGTAAAAAAATCTTCATTATTTTGTAAATTACATTTATATCAGGGGCCATATCTAAAGGTCATTTTTTGAGTACTTAGAAATTTCGTAAAAAAATACATATATTTAATATATATGATATTTATGCAGGTAAAAATATACCAAAATATCACAAATTCTATAGGGAACAAGAATATATATAGATAGGGCAACTTACGCTTCGGATATGTCCACAAAATGGCCGCCAACCACACTGACTCAGACTCCCTAATCTGCCACATGAAATGTAGGAAGGGTATGTCAATTTCAAGGTGTTATTTACTAATCTAATTATTCTTGGATATGCATAAAAATTGTATGGTGGGTTGCTGGATAATTGTCGATTATTTTACGACTATAAAATTAGAATTCTGACCCAAAGAAATTTTTTTGAAGGGAAATAAAATCGAAAAAAAAAATGTTAAACAATATAATATTCTAGCTAAAAAAATTTGATGATATTCAATCAAAAAAGAAGTAAACAAAATTTTCCGACAAATAAACATCTAGATGAATCATTACTCTGTGATAGTTCCTTAGTACGTAGTAATTTTGAAAGAAATGGGAAAAAACGAAAAAGTGGCAATCGCAGGAAAATCGAACACATACCTATATATACGCCATATCTGGCTAAAAATAAAGATAGGCATGGGTAGCCAGATCATCTAGAAACACTTTCCGACACTAAAAATACAAGTTTTGCGACACTACTTGCCAATTCCTTACGGTAACATGACTAAGCAAAAAAATGCAAAACAAATAAAAAGGGGCACTCGCGGAAAAATGGCCAACATTCTAATAACGGCATTTCAGAAAAAAAAAATTTCAGCCACGTGCTAGGCAAACCAACAAGGCACATTTTCCGACAAATAAACATCTAAATGAATCATTACTCTGTGATAGTTCCTTAGTACGTAGTAATTTTGAAAGAAATGGGAAAAAACGAAAAAATGGCAATCACAGGAAAATCGAACACATACCTATATATACACCATATCTGGCTAAAAAAAAAGATAGGCATGGGTAGCCAGATCATCTAGAAACACTTTCCAACACTATAAAAATATAAGTTTTGCGACACTACTTGCCAATTCCTTACGGTAACATGACTAAGCAAAAAAAATGCAAAACAAATAAAAAGGGGCACTCGCAGAAAAATGGCCAACATTCTAATATACGGCATTTCAGAAGAAAAAAAAAATTCAGCCACGTGCTAGGCAAACCATCAAGGCACATTTTCAGACAAATAAACATCTAAATGAATCATTACTCTGTGATAGTTCCTTAGTACGTAGTAATTTTGAAAGAAATGGGAAAAAACGAAAAAATGGCAATCACAGGAAAATCGAACACACCTATAAATACGCCATATCTGGCTAAAAAAAAAGATAGGCATGGGTAGCCAGATCATCTAGAAACACTTTCCAACACTATAAAAATATAAGTTTTGCGACACTACTTGCCAACTCCTTACGGAAACATGACTAAGCAAAAAAAAAAAAAATGCAAAACAAATAAAAAGGGGCACTCGGGGAAAAATGACCAACATTTTATTATACGCATTTCAGAAAAAAAAAAATTTCAGCCACGTGCTAGGCAAACCATCAAGGCACATTTTCCGACAAATAAACATATAAATGAATCATTACTCTGTGATAGTTCCTTAGTACGTAGTAATTTTGAAAGAAATGGGAAAAAACGAAAAAATGGCAATCACAGGAAAATCGAACACATACCTATATATACGCTATATCTGGCTAAAAAAAAGATAGGCATGGGTAGCCAGATCATCTAGAAACACTTTCCAACACTATAAAAATATAAGTTTTGCGACACTACTTGCCAATTCCTTACGGTAACATGACTAAGCAAAAAAATGGAAAACAAATAAAAAGGGGCACTCGCGGAAAAATGGCCAACATTCTAATATACGGCATCTCAGATAAAAAAAAAGACATGCACCTGTTAGCCCAACCATCAAGGCACACTTTCTAACACATAAACATGAAAAAAAATCAATAATATATGGCAATTCCTTACTACGTAGTAAATTTTTACAAATATATAAAAAAAAAACAGAAATTGGCAACCGCAGTTAAATACCCCCCATACCAATATCTACGGCGTATCTGACAAAAACAAAGTCACGCATGGGTAGCCAGATCATCTAGACACACTTTCCAACACTAAAAAAGCAAAAGTTTTGCGATACTATTTGGCAATTTCTTACGGAAAAATTACTTGGCCAAAAAATTAAAAAAAAATTAAAAAGGGGCACTCGCGGTAAAATGGTCCTCGTGGTGATGAGCGACATTTCAACTAAAAAAAAAATCATGCACATGGTAGCCAAACAATCCACCAAGACTTTCCACAACTGATAACCTATACAAGTAGCACCATTCTACGACAATTTCATAATACGTAATAACTTTGATAATTATGCAAATTACCTCAGAAGGGTAAACTCGGTCGCGCTTGACCCCGATGCGTCTCAGAAATCTGGGAAGGAGTACAGCTACAGCGATGCACATCTGGACACTACTAGAGCGTGTAGGCGAGACACCGACTGCAGGTCGATCACCCACAAATTCAGTCACGGGGGTGAGTCACGTGAGAAAAACCTCTTTTGTTTTGACGCTCGGGGTCGCGGACGACCCAGGGTTAAAGGTAAAATACTATACACAAAAAGAATTTTAATAGTATAAGACAAGCCCCAAACAACATTTCAAAGGTAGACTTTCCTTAAACAAAATGTTAAAGGCCAAAGACTATTCCCCCCAAAATATTTTAAAGGTAGACTTTCCTCAAACAAAATGTTAAAGGTCGAAGACTATTCCCCAAACAACATTTCAAAGGTAGAAAACTGTCACCAAACAACATTTAAAAGGCAGATGACTGTCCCCAGACAACATTTTAATGAGAGATGACTCCCCCAAACAAAATTATAACATTTTCAAGGTAGAAGACTCTCCTTAACATTTTAAAGGTAGAAGACTCCTCAACATTTTAAAGGTAGAAGACTGTTCCCCTATAACATTTTAAAGGCAGTTGACTGTTCCCAAACATTTTAATGGTAGAAGACTGTCCCAAAATAACATTTCAAAAGCAGATGACTTTCTCAAACAACATTTTAATGGCAGAGGGCTGTCCCTAAACAAGATTTTAAAGGTAAAAGACTATCCTCAAATATAATTTTAAGGGTAAAAAAGGTAAAAGACTGTCCCCAAACAACATGTTAAAGGTAGAAGGCTGTCCACAAACAACATTTTAAAGGCAGATGACTGTCCACAAACAACATTCTAAAGGCAGATGGTCGTCCCCTAACAACATGTTAAAGGTAGAGGACTATCCCAAAACAACATGTTAAAGGTAGAGAACTATCCCAAAACAACATTTTAAGGTAGAAGACTGTCCCCAAACAACATCTTGAAGGTAAAAGAATTTTCTCAAACAACATTTTGAGGTAGAAGACTGTCCCCAAACAACATTTTCAAGGTAAGAGACTGCTCCCAAAAAACATTTGAAAGGTAGAAAACTGTCCCTAAACAAGATTTTAAAGGTAGACGGCTGTCCCTAAATAACATTTTAAGAGTAATTTACTGTTCCATAATAAGATTTTAAAGGTAGAAGACTGTCCATTAACAACATTTGAAAGATAGATGACTGTCCCTAAACAACATTTTAAAGGTAGAAGACTCCCTAAACAACATTTGAAAGATAGATGACTATCCTTAATCAACATTTTAAAGGTAGAAGACTGTCCCTAAACAACATTTTGAAGATAAAAGACTGTTTCCAAAGAAAATTTTAAAGGCAGAAGACTGACCCTAAACAAGTTTTCAAAGGTAGAAGACTGTCCCTAAACAAGATTTTAAAAGGAGAAGACTGTCCCTAAATCAGATTGTTAAAGTAGAGGACTGTCCCTAAACAAGATTTTAAAGGTAGAAGCCTATCCTTAAACAACATTTTAAAGGTAGAAGACTGTCCCTAAACAAGATTTTAAAGGTAGACCAATTTCTCCAAACAACATTTTAAAGGTTAAAATGTATCCATAAAAGTAAGAACAACTTAGAGCAGACCTCTGAATGGAATATGATAAAATGACTTAAAAGAAACGTTGTATTTTATTGATTCCGAGAGACCAGATGTAAGGCGATTTTTGGACATATATCGGCTTTCATCCATATAAAGTTATTTATAAGCTCAGTTTTACTCAAGTTATCAGGTTCCTGCAAAAGATAATTTTGTAAACAGATAATATGAAAATAGATACATTTATAAGAAGAATAATTTCTATATCGTAGAGCGAAATAAGTACTACATTAAATTGAAATTAGAAGGATGTTAATGAACAACTATTAAATATCTTATGAATGTAAATTGATATTATGAGTAAATGATTCTGCTTTGACAAAATTTATCATTATTCGCTGATGGTGTAAAATTTTCGGGGGAATCTATAAATAATTTTAAAATAATTTCCTCCAAAAAAAAAAAAAAAAAAAAAAAAAATGGAGCATAAGAAAAATAATAACTCACTTTTCTGAGAGAGAAAAGACTTTATTCTTGAATTTACTCAATTCCTGAGTTTCGTCACAAAATACAATTTGAATTATGAATTGAGAGGCATCCAGTAACGTACGTCAAACGTCGATAAACCGAACACACAATTACCTCTAAAAAGGGAAACATTTAGTTACTATAGGCAATGGATCTTCTAAATACATAAAAAAAATTTGTTACTTTTTGTTATATTATTAAATTAATCCTTACCCTGAACTGTCGGCAAAATATGTCAAATGTGGTATTTAGAGTCTAGTGCAGGGGTTCTCAACCTTCTTGGCCCATGCACCCCTTTCACCATTTGTAATGAGGTCATTCCCCCCCCCCCCCCTTACACACACACCTGCCGTCTTATCCAAGATTGTCTGTCTCAAAAAGTACTGTAAATAATATTCAAATATTACTAAAAATCCTTTTATTTTCTTTCAGAAAATATTATACATTTACAGCTTTACATGGTCTATTTTTATAATGAAATGTTACAAATTATATGCAAATTGAAAATATCGATGGATATATAAAACTTGAATAAAAGTAAAATATTTTTTTTCTTTAAATTTATAAGAACTACTTAACAGGTCAAACTAAAGCTAATGCAATAAACAAAAAGTTCGATATGGTAACAAGATATTATAAATCTGTAATTATTTTCTTCAGTAAACAAAAAGTTCGATAGGGTAACAAGATATTATAAATCTGTAATTATTTTCTTCAGAAGATTACAGTTAAACGATTGACGAAACATGTGATTGTTTTTTCTTAGCCAGTTCTGGGATACGTGGATGAGTGCTTGAAAGGGCACTATGCAGGTCATTTTCTACCTGTAATCTACTGCGCTGCCTTATTTTAATTTGTAACAGAGTTGAGAAGCCAGACTCACAAAGATATGTGGATACAAACGGAAGCAATACACGGATAGCCATTTCTGCCACTTTCGGGTAGGAATCGCACATCAGAGGACAAAATTCTGTTAATGATTTCTCATCGAACAAATCTCTTACACCCGATCAGTTTTTAAATGCAAAATCTCATCTTGACAATCCTCAGGAACTTTTTCAACTGACAGTTTGAATGGCTTTCTGACTAAATCCGATTCATCATCACTAAGTTCGGGAAAATATCGTTTGAATTCATTTTCCCGTGCTGTCAAATGCTGAAAAATTTAATTTTTTTCAAATTGTGGAAGCACCTTGTCTTTACTACAAACATCAAGCATGGATGACAAAACTAACATTGCAACATTTTCTGCATTTACCCTTCTCTTCCAATTTTCAAGCTTGGTTATGAAAGCTCTCAAGGCATCTATGAATTTTATGTTTGTATTCCTTCCTTGCATGTGAAGATTCAGTTTATTCAGTTGCTCAAATATATCAACCACATAGGCAAGACGCATGATCCATTCCTCATCACTTAGCCAGGAAGGAAATTCTGTTTTACCTTGCACTTCAAAAAACAATTTGAGCTCATCTCTAAACTCAAATACTCGCCCAGTTACATTTCCTCTTGACAGCCAACGAACATGTGTGTGAAAAAGAAGCGAATGGTAGGTTGCATCCATATCAGTACATAACTGCTTGAAAAGTCGTGAGTTGAGTGCCCCTCCTTTGAGGAAATTTACAATTTTAATTGTTTGATCCAAAACCTTCTCTAGCGAAGCGGGAAGTGTTTTTGAGGCTAGTGCCTGACAATGGATCATACAATGAATGCCTTTCACTTTTGGAGCTCTTCACACATACTTGGAATCCCGATTTTGTCCCTAACATAGCTGGTGCTCCATCTGTACAACACCCACTGATATTATCCCACGAAATATTTTCTTATTAAAAAAAAAGATGAAACCTTCTCCAAAATATCAGAGGCGTTGGTAGTTAGTTCAAGAGGACAAAAGAGAAACTCCTCTTTAAATGAACCTGAGTGAACATACCTTGCAAACACCATCAACTGGGAACATGATGCCACATCAGTTGATTCATCAAGTTGAATTGAAAATAAGCCAAATGTTGAAGACTTGATTACCTGCACAACTTGATCCTTGATGTCAGTGGCCACATCACTTATGCTCCTTTGAACAGTACTGTTTGATAATGGAACCTGTGCAATTTTTTTCTTCATTTCATCTCCCAACACAATTTCCACCATTTTGAGAGCGGAAGGCTTGATCAAATTTTCCCAATTGTATGGTTTTTTTTTCTGCTTTGATAGTTGAAGTGCTACGACATAGGAAGCTTCAGTGATTTTATGGTTTTTCTCTTTAAAATCTTCTGTTGAAACAAGCCTTATCTTTTGCAAGCATTCCCATGGCGTTCAAAAAAGTTTTTGTTCTTGTCCATATGATGAGGATGAACATTTTGCAAATGTTGCCTCATCTTTGCTGGTTTCATAGAATCATTTGTCAAAGCTTTACTACAAATAAAACATTGGGGCCTTTCTTCTCCATTGATGATGATGGATGTGAACCATATTCAATAAAGGAATGATCGTACTTTCTTTTTTTGATACTCATAATGGGCTCCGAATTCAGTAAATAAAAACAAGAAAAGGTAAAACTATTAATTGGTTATTTTTTACATACAAAATGTGATATATTTATCCATTGTTTATTTAATCAGCAACATGACTGACATTAAGAAGTAAATAATGACTGTGAAGCGCAAAAAGAATGTGTAGAATGCACAAATATTGGAGATTATGGTCCATGTTAATATCACAAAAACTAGACTAAAGAAGCAGTCACCATTTTGAGTGCAAGACCAAAAAAAGAAAAAAGAAAAAAAAAAAGAGGCGCTGATAAAGAAAAAATGGTAAAATGGGATTTTTGGCTTTTGGGATTTTGGTACTCTTCTGAAAATATATAGAATATAAAAAAATGAAAAAGTAAATATATAAAAATCTTTAAAGATAAAAAAACTGCCCTGATAAACAAAATTTAATTTGATAAAAAACTATATAGTTTATATTATTTTGTTGGGTTTTTAACTCTATATATATATATATATATATATATATATATATATATACACACACACACACTATATATATATATATATATATATATTCCAAAATCCCCATTTACCGAAAAAATAACATTTGAAATGATAATAAAAACTAAAAACAAAACACGGACACATGCATGCATGGTCAGTGGAAGAAACAAAATTATTGTACTTAGTCTTGAAGATACAATCTTGGAAATAATGTTCATTCAGACACATACTGATGACAATTCAAGTCTGAAATTGGTATTAGCTTCTCAGTTATGTATAGTCCAGGAGTTCCCAACCTTGGGGTTGCCAAGTTATTTTCTTGGGGCCTACTTAATTCCCTAGAGATCTGTCTCTTCCTCAGTACCTTTTACAATCCTAGGATTAACTTTAGTGGTCACTTGTTTAATCCCTGGGCCAGCACAGGATATAATCCCAGCCCACTTGACAGGCCAGATACGCCAAAGCCTATAATTGCTCTCCTCACCCATAAACTAACTCTGATCACAATTCACCCCCCTGAAAACCCAAAATTCACCACTGGGGGTGAATTTCACCCCTATTGAGAACCTCTGGTCTAGTGATTCTATTTCCAGGTTAAAAAAAGAAAATACCAGAGAAGCCATTGTACTCGACCATATTCCTCTGAGGAGGTTTCTATTTTCTTATGATATTATTGAATCCGTCCTTACATAGCACTCTTCAGCAAGATATTGTAACGCTCGTGTACTTCATACACTGTCAGCCTGATGCTGTTTTTTTTCCTCTGGCTCTCTCCCGTACTGCGACATTTGTCACGCCGGGGTCACCAATGCAGTAAGGTACTAACAGAAAGACGAGGTGAATGTAACTGACTTTATTCAACAAGATAACTAGCTTATATACAAATGGTTGAGGGCAACAGTGGTACAAAATTCCAACAATGTGAAACATACACTGGCAGGCATAAACAGGTTTTTCTGTTATGAGTACGGAGAGAGCGAGACAAAAAAAAAAAACAATAGCATTACAGTGTATGAGCGTGCATGAAATACAAGTGCGTTACACTCGGTATTTGTGCCTAATAATTCTGTTTTAAGATTGAACTAAAAAAAAACGGTGTAGAAGAAAAGGTTATCGATATGCAAACAAATAGGAAATGAAGATATTTACCTTAAAAGTAGCAATAGATAAGACTAAGAATACAAATAATCCTTCAGGTTTATTTCACTTACGTATCGTCACAAGTATTGATATATCGAAGTCTTGAAATTTAGATAGCTTAAAACTCGCACCCACCTTCACTGTATTCCATACCAAAGTCTTTATTCACAAAAGTGGACGAAATGTCCATCATAACTCGAGCAAAAATAAAAAGAAGCGTAAATATGTATCGACGTGTAAATGTTCATACACAGAACACGTACGCAAGTGAGGAGAGTCATGCATAGGGTATGAAACAAATGGATACATAAAAACATCAACGCTGGCCATCATCGATTTTACTTATTCATAATAGGTCCATTTACCCGAAACCCCACGGACTCTTACTGCCTTTTTGGAATGTATATGATAATAGGTAATTGTTTATTGATAGATAATAGCTCTCATTGATCAGATGTGGGAAAAATGGAGGTGAAGAAAGACAGCTATTCATTCTGTATTATTCATTACATCATTTAGACCATCGTCTTTTATATGTGCATGATTTATTTAGCGTAATTTCACGAGCAAGTGGGAAACTGACTTTTGGTAAGTGAATATAAATGGGTTTGAACTATATTCGCTAAGTGTGGTCTTTCAATCATCTTCCAGGGGAAGGGAAG
>NC_090736.1:61072114-61074614 GCF_036898095.1 Palaemon carinicauda | reverse complement strand
TACGAGTATGAAAAAAAAGGAAAGAGAAGAAAAGAAGAGAAAATATGCAACCTTGGAATATAAAATATGTTCTTCGAATAGATATTGCGTTTCAGAACACTTTAGATATTGGAACCCTTTCACAAGCTCTGGGGGAAAAATAACAACGGAGTAAAACCTCTTTTTTATTTATATATTTGCATAGGAAATAATACTATGTGAGGCAAGAGATGGAAACGCGTTTTCAAAGTTATTTTCTTACAATGCTTCTTATTGGTTGGTTTTACAAAGCACCAATATAATAGAGTTTTGAATAACTTCCAGCAAATGCAATTTGTAAATTTGATGTAATTATTGAATTTGGTTTTTTAAAGTTACCTTTCAGAGATGAGCAGATTAGGTTATGTAAGTGTCGCAAAATATTACTGATAATCAAAATTTAAAATTGGCGTTGTTAATGTTTATTAGATATTTGAAAGTACCATCATTTCGTTCTTAACGAGTACTTCATTTCTTTTAGCTACATTAAATCTAAGAATATATCTTGAAGAGAATTTCTCATATAGGGGCAAAAGGAAAGTAATACAATCTTATATCTCTTCGACCTTTGATGGACATTGCTTTCGTTTTCATTAACAAGAGATAATCTTTCGCTGAAGAGATTAACCTTTCGATCATCCTTTCTTCATACAGCTTCATATCCTTAAAGATAATAATAAATATTGATGAAGAGATGAGAGACCGCAGACTGAACATCAATCGCTTCAGATATTTTACTTTGTTTATATCATGTGAATGTGGAGGATATTTTTGGTACTTTTTAATCGGTTGTGGTAGCCTATTTGAAACGTCCCTGCCGGGAAATCCGCCAACTCACCATCCTTGTGAGCTAATGATGAGGGTTTGGGGGAGTCTATAGGTCTGCCTGCTGTGTCATCAGTAGCCATTGCCTAGCCCTCCCTGGTCCTACCTTTATAGAGAATGGGCTTGGGTGCTAATCATATGTATATATTGTCAGTCTTTAGGGCATTGTCCTGTCCCATGCCTCTGCTATTCATGAGAGAACTTTAAACCTTTAAGCAAAGATCATTTATCATATGTAGCAGGAACCACTTACCTCTTCTGTCTAGTAGTTCAAGAAATCCAGTGATAACTGACTATAATTATGTTATGAATGTAGTAGTGATTTTTACAACCCATTTACACTGTTTCTCCATTCGTATATTTTGCTTAGAAAAAGCTCCACCAGCTTGAGTAATTTTTCTGGTAGTATGAAAGTTTTTTATTTAAATATCCTTTGGAGTCTTTGATTCGGAAACTATAATAACTTTATAAAGAAGCTCTAATCACCTATTATATATGTGTATATATATATATTATATATATATATATATATATATATATGTATATATATATATATATATATATATATATAGCCTATATTCAAATAAGCCATATATTTTAATACCTTAATGTCTAGATTCTCTCTTATACCTCGGGATCAGAGACCCAAGGGGGAACCAACTCAAAGACAATAGCTTCTGGCAGGCCGGGGAATCGAACCCTGGTCCAGGAAGCTGGTATGACAGTAACATAGCATGATCTCTCTCCGTGGCTAAATGCCATGACGATGCCGCGACGATTGTTCGATTCCCTTCCCGTCCAAAAGCTATTGTCTTTGAGTTGGTTCCCCCTTGGGTCTCTGATCCCGAGGTATAAGAGAGAATCCAGACATTAAGGCACACACACTTATTCAACCTTTATTTTTCCCACTATACAGGGTTGAATGCTCGAGACACCTTCTCCATCTATCTCTATTCCTTGCATCATCTTACCAAAGTCCCATCTTACCCATAACTCTCCTCACCACATCATCCATCCATCTAATCCACTGATGCCCCACACTCCTCCTCCAAATCGATGGGACGTTCTTAGCCCTTTTGATTGGTTTCATCTCCTTCCTGATTATATCATCACCATAGTGACTAAGATGAGCTTCACTTAACCTTCTCCTTTAACATATATATACATATATCACACCCGTAATGATATTCCAGCAATCCACCTCACCATCCTCATCTTGGTTCTTTCCAACAGTCCCTCCTCATTCCCTTTAACCCTGGATAGGTACGCTACTCGGACACCCCTTTAAGGGTATACTCGGTCGCGCGCGACCCCGAATCCAAAAATAATTCAGGAAAAATTTAGTTATGCATCAATCTGTATTATTTGACTTGCTAAAAATACTTCAAAGAATGCTAAAAACTACTGAAAATATAAATGATACCCATCTACAAAATAACTATTTATTGGAAATATATTAAAAATTTAAGTATACAAAAAAAAGACGACGTAAATATTCACAAAAAATAGAAATATACATATACACGTAAATCCCTTTAGGGACAACTTCTTAGATGGCAAAGCAACAGCGTGTAATTGCTGGAAAGGAGTTGGACCCATAGAATTCCAGATCTGAAATGAGAAAAAAACGGTAACTTTTTTTGGCCAAAAAAATTTG
>NC_090736.1:61059614-61067114 GCF_036898095.1 Palaemon carinicauda | reverse complement strand
TCGAACCTGACAGCGGCTGTTTATTTCTTTTTCTACTCAACATCAATCTCCACTATATAATAAGAAGCAGGTGTCTATCTATCTATCTATATACAGTATATATATATATATATATATATATATATATATCTTTCTTTCTTTCTTTCTTTCTTATCACGCTGAGCAACATTGCCAAAAAATAACTATTCGGTCTCTCCCCGTCCGTCCGGTAGGTGGAGAGAGTAGTAAGGGTTGAATGTGTGCGCGCGCGTGTGTGTATATGTGTATGCGCGCGTGCATGTGCTTGTGCATGTGTCTGCATATCTATATATTTAGCTGTTATTTTTGACGGACCACGTATCCTAGTAATTTCATAAAAGAACTTACCAGGGAGTTTTGTTTTTCTTCCTGAATTTGAACTTGAATTTAACATTGTACGTTGCTCAGAGAGAGAGAGAGAGAGAGAGAGAGAGAGAGAGAGAGAGAGCTCCATGTCTCTAGTGTACCTAACAGTTAACTCTTTCATTGTTTTTCAGTCTCTCTAATTCTCTCAACTTTACATCTATAGTATTATGCAAATAACTGATATGTTTTCTTCAATTCCCATTCATCATCTGCAATTTCCTTCCATCCAGAAAAAAGCAATGGTCTTTTCATCGTCTCTTTAGTACATATGTCAGGCATCGTTTTTCTATCTCATTATTTTTGCACAACCTTCCTTGTATCAATTACTAGTTGCTTCCTTTCTATCTATGAGTCCACCGGTCTTTTGCAACTTCCATCCATTAACTATGAAATGTGCCAGGATTGATTTTATCCTTGTTATATAAATCATCCTATCTTTGCCATCATTAATGTAATCCAAAATCGTCAGCATTTCGCACATATTTAATAGCTATTAATCTTTCCTTATAAGCTATAGAGAGAGAGAGAGAGAGAGAGAGAGAGAGAGAGAGAGAGAGAGAGATGGTATCTGTTGTAAGTTGTAAAAGGTAACTCAAAAAAGTAAAAAAAGAAATCCTAACACAAGTAAGACTTCCAGCTATTTCCAGAAGGGAAGTTTCCCTATATCCGCAGGACACACGGATATACCAGACTTGTGTTTAGAATACCCTCGTCAAACCCATTGTACTTTTCATGCAAACCCGGTAAACACATTTGCTAACGTTCAGTCAGTAACAAAAGGACGTTTTAATTAGATTCCATCGTAAAACTAATTCTGGGAGAACAACTAAGAACAGTTTAACTAACCGAGTCTCTGCAAGTCGGTGGGCGTGTGTATGAGTCATATATAAGGATTTAAACTCTCTCTCTCTCTCTCTCTCTCTCTCTCTCTCTCTCTCTCTCTCTCTCTCTCTCTCTCTCCGTATTGTAGAATAATTGGTTCACATTCGTAAGTGTCGTGGTGTTTTCCTGACTTGGCTATCGGCAAATCTCTTTCCACGAGATTTACTGAAAAACAAATGACTTGACGTTAGGACCATTAGTTACCGTCACTAATATCTCTCATGTCCTTGATAGTACAATGGTAGCGTGTTAGCCTAGCATTCGCATGGCAGCAGATCGATCCCAGCCCGGAACCGTGATATTAAGCCGTTTACTGGGGAAGCCACTGCTGTGGTTGGGCACCACAGTGGGGGCTTGTGCTTGCCCGGCTGACGTTCTGGTGAGCATCTATTCGGATGAAATTGGAACTGAATCCAGAAACCTTTAAGCTTTAATACATTTGAATGTTCATAAGAGTAAAAAATTACGCAATAACACAACGATACTTTCCACTAACAAAATATCAACCAGATTCATTTTGAGTTGTTGTTATTTGAAGCTTTTTATATTTAATCTAAAACAATGTAAAATAACGTTCAAGAAATAACACATTATTGTTTCACCTGAATTTAATCCTATCTTATAAGGATTCGTAATCACTGTCTGTTAATTTTCTTATTTCAATATTTTCTTAGTTTGTTTTAGGCAATAATATATAAATAACGTAAAATCGTTAAGTCAGATTTAAAATTGATGATGATAGAGCTTATGTTAATTATTGCAATAAATAATAAACATATTTTCTACCCTTATAGAATATTTGATTCCAATCTTTTCAATATTTGATAAATAACTTGAAACGTTCTATTATATTTTGAGCCTCCCAAATATCTATCATTTGATTAGTGAAGCATAATTGATAAAAAAGTTGAAAATTCCTGAATTATTTGTACTTCTGAAATGCTTTTATCCACTTTAATAAAATTATTTGTTTTGTTAATAAAATGATACAGAAATCATGAAAGTATTACTTCAATCAATTGTCATATTGTGTACAAATAACTCTTTGAATAAAATCTCTCATTAGAAAATTAGATTTATCATCAAATGCTATCAATGGGGATATTAAAATTCTTTACATTGTGTAAACTGGAGGAAAAATCATTGTAAAAAATTCAATTAAAGAACACAGTAATCACTAATATTTTTGTTATGGATATTGGCTGGTATCAATTTATTATATTAATTGACTAAGTATTTTTCATCGATATAAAGCAATTTATTAGGAAATATTATCCCAAATAACTTTTGCTACGCATATGTAAAATCATTGCATTTCTGAATCAGCTCAAAATAGGGAAACGCTCAAAATAGGGAAAGCATTCCGAGTTGTTGATTTCGATTTTCATTTGACCATGAAATCTACAATTATTCACCTCTCGCTTATTTTAAGTAATGCTTTATTCTGTCCTTTGGCACGGCTCCCCTTTTCAGTAATGTTATTTTGCACCGGTAGTAAAAGCTATCTAATCTATCCCTCTGTATTCAATTTGGTTTTAATCTCTTATTCAAGGCTGATCGCCTCTTGAGTTCCTGTTGAGAACTTCAGCCCTTCTTCTGCTGCAGATCAATTTGATTGTATCCAAAGGAAGCTGCGTCCTTCCTTCAATCTTTCCCTCTCCCATTTTATCCCTTCCCTCTGAACCGTGACTGATTTGAATACCATGATGTTGTGGTTTTGAGGATATATATATATATATATATATATATATATACATATATATGTATAAATATTTACATATACATACATACACACACACACACATATATATATATATATATATAATATATGTATATATATATTATATATATATAATATATACATATATATATATATATATATATATTATATATATATATATATATATAAATGTTTACATCTACATACATACACACACACACACATATATATATATATATATATATACATATATATATATATATATATATATACATGTATATATACTTCCTGGTCACGCACGACAGCATTGCCAGACATGTAACTACTTGGTTTTTCCCTGTTCCTCGGATCAGGGAAATAAGGGCGTGGTTTTACTGAACAATGTGTACAAGTATCGAAATATGATAACATTTCTAATACTCCAACGCCAGCACAACATGACGAAAAATAATAATGTGGAACGGGTACTCAGGTGATTGAGCATGTTGCAAAAATTCAACAAACCAAATTTATTTATCATTTTCTAATGACGTTTATGTATATTTTTTCTGACCTGAAAATTTTTCTACAATTTTACACTTTTTTATGCAAATAGACGTGTTGTCTGAAGTAAATAAAGGGTATTATTATTTTTATCGTTATTATTATTATTATTATTATTATTATTATTATTATTATTATTATTATTATTATTGTTATTATTATTATTATCATTATTATTATTATTGTTGTTATTATTAGTATTATTTTTAGCTAAGCTGCATTTGGGAAATCAGGATGCTACAAGCCACAGGGCTCCGGGAGGGAAAACAGCCCAATGAGGAAAGGAAATAGGGAAATAAGGAAAAATATAAACTATAGGAAAAGTAAGGAATAAAAGATATAAAATATCTTAAGATTGGTAACTTCGTTTTAATAGGTCTGTCATATGTCTAAACTATTAAGAGAGACTCATGTCAGCCTATTCAACATGAAAAGCATTCGCTGCAAGTTTCAACCTCTGAAGTTGTATGTTGTGCTGCAGGTATTTTCTGGCAATGCAGTTGGTTTATTTAGGAGCCTATGTACCTCTTCCCTCAAAGGTTTACGAAACATACCAATAATAATTGCAATAACCTCGTAGATGGGTGGAAAAATCCTCTTGTGAACATTTTTATATTGTAATTTCTAGAAGTGCCCTTTTTGAAATAATCAATACAATTTACTGACATATCACTGATTAAGGTAAAAAGTACAGTACTTGAAATTACAGAATATTTTTAGTCTTCCAACTTTTCAAATAATCACATTTAGTTACTTATAAGTAAAGATTAGATTATTTCAGAAATGTTCATTTAAATTATTTGAGAAACATCGGAAAACAGTAGAAAACGCAATCACACAAATATAATTTTGAACTTAATCCCAAATGGCATGTCTAACCATTGTATACCAAGCAAAGATATATAAGACGAACGAAATGTTCCAATTGATATTTTCCGATTGAATCTTCGTGACCACATAAAGGACACAAACCCGGTTTGGAAGTCAGCAGCTCTTCGGTAATGTTTTATTCCGAAGGCAGATCAAAGCAAACTTATATACTTCTATATTGGCTGAATTCAGTTGTAAGATAACTTTAGCATCTGTCGTCTTATTCATTCGTTGATTTGTTTGATCTGATCTTTGTTACGTTTATCTATTATTATTCGGTCATCAAAAGGAAAAATGTATCGAAAATTTACCCGTCAATAGTTGGTTGCGGAAATATTTTCTCAATTTCTCTATTTTTTTATAATTACTCGGACTATCAAAGGAATTTAAGTGGGTTTAAATTTATCAATATTGGCGAATATGCATAAAGTTTTTTCCGGTCATAATATTCAGTATGCTATTTGAACTGGTGATAAAAACGACCAGAATTCCTTCAAACATCATGAATCTATTGTTATATTACGTAACATAATAAAGAGTAATGCCGTAAACACGCCTATGTTAACTCTAAAACAGTATGTTAACAGATAGGCAGACAGAAACACTCACATACATACACATTTTTATATATGCATGTGTATATATGTGTAAATGTATATATGCATGTATATTCTATATATATATATATATATATATATATACAAATACGTATTATATATCTACAGGTATATATATATATATATATATATATACATATATATATATATATGTAAATATCACCCACGAAATGCATTTAATACCGAATTCTATCTTGGGAAATACATATCCACTTGGAATTCATTTTATGGTAACAGCTTCTGGCCGGGTGGTGATTCGAACCACCACCTGTACGGCTAGAAACTATGCTTGGCAGGGACCCTATCGACTCAGCTATCTCTTGATAGCTGAGTCGATAGGGTCCCTGCCAAGCATAGTTTCTAGCCGTACAGGTGGTGGTTCGAATCACCACCCGGCCAGAAGCTGTTACCATAAAATGAATTCCAAGTGGATATGTATTTCCCAAGATAGAATTCGGTATTAAATGCATTTCGTGGGTGATATTTACATTAATTAAAATCACGTGTGCTTGTGATATATGTTCATATATATATATATATATATATATATATATATATATATATCAACATTATGCTTCCTATTGTTTCAGAAAAGGTGGTCTAATCCACTGCACAGTCTAGCAAGAGAATAATAACAAAGAAAATAACGATGGAAATCTGGAGAAGTAAAATATACCAAAAATATCTGTTTGGAGAAATAGATAGAGAAACAAGTTAACAAATCTATGAATAATTGAATAAATGAATGCGGATCTGTAAAAATATAATTACACCTATGCGAATTTGAAAAACTTTTATTTTTATTTGTGTCTGTTAGACAAACAAAATTTTCAGCTAGTTAGAGAACCTAATATACATATTATTGTAGTTGAATACGTAGTTCCATTTAACATAACGGAAAAATAGGTCTCGTACATTATTATTATTATTATTATTATTATTATTATTATTATTATTATTATTATTATTATTATTATTATTTTTGTTGTTGTTGTTGCTGCTGCAGAACCTCCAATCAAAGCAAATCAATTGTTTATCATCGTTTAAAATGAACAATATATTGATCATTGAAAAAAAAAAATCTGATTTACAAACCTGAAAATCGCCTGCAATATAATACGTTCCTTTATCTGAGGTTAGGTTTGAATTGATGATCTGATACTTTGGGTTAGCAGATGCTAATGCCACTATTTTCTAGGCTACATAAATTACACAAAGAACATAATACTCTACCGTAAAATTATACAAGGTATTATAATTTGGCATGAGGTCTGCTGCATGATTCATCCTTCGATTTGCAAGTTGAATTTTCAACTGAAGTAAAGGATTAAACATAGATACCAGAGTTTTGGAAATAAATGCGAATTATACAACGCTATTATCTTTATTCTTTTAATGTTAAAGTGGAGCTTAGCTTAAAATGCCTTTTCTCGACTGATGTTATGAAGAATGATTTTAAAGACAAATGGTATCTAAAGTTGAACTCTGCTTAAGTAAATAGCCCCCTTTCTTATTGTGGTGGTTATGGATGCAGTGACGAAGGAGATTTGGAATGGAAACTTATAGGCATTGCAGGGAAAGGTAAGAGAGGGCCAGGAAGCTCTTGGATTGGGTGATATATAGAAATATACGGGTAAAAATGTAGATATAGAGACGAAGAAGAATGAGGGTGAATAGTTTATTTAGTCAAGATAGAAGCCTAAAGCTATAAAACAGGTAGAAACTTTCAAGTACTTAAGATTTGCTTGAATCCAGGGGAAAGAGTGAAGCTAAGGCTAAATAGCCTGGGGGAAATGGAGGTAATTGACATGGGCAACTGTCATGAAAGATTGCCAAATACATTGAAAATCAAGATCGGTTGTAGCGTAATCATATCAACGATGATTCTTTACTTCTGAAACATTTGCAAAATTTGGGAGGAACACAATCTGTAGAGTAAAAAACAAAATGGGATGTTGAGGTGGATTTTGAGGGTCTTTCTGTTTAAAATTAGAAGTAACGAGGTGGTTAAAGATTAGTAACCGGCTAAGAGAGTCAAGATAGTAATGGTGTAGGGAAATAGATGAGGGAGAATAAATGAAGAGGGTATAGGTGGAAAATGTTAAAGTCGAAAAGCTAAAATCAAAATATTAAATGGTATATTTGAAAGAGAAGAAGCTTTCGACAGAAATAGACGAGGACACATCAAAGGAACCGACCCCTTATACGACAAATTATAAGACTCGTTGATACGGCTTGTGGGTAACTGAATTGGGTTGGTTAAGCAATCCAATGGATTTAAAAAGTAATACAAAGACTTGAATGTAAAACAAAGAAATTGAGAGAAATAGTCATTGTGTTGATTGATATTACTTCATTGTGATAAAAATAATGGTTTTCTTCAAAATTATGAACAGTCATCTCCTCAGACAGATAATGTTTATGCAAATATTTTATGTTGCAAATTGCTCTAATAACTGAACAGTTACACCTATTCTATCATTA
>NC_090736.1:61047114-61049614 GCF_036898095.1 Palaemon carinicauda | reverse complement strand
TTCATTCGTTATCATTTGCTTATAGGTCGCATTTATGTATCAAATGTGGCTTTTAAATTACATGCTTGCTGTCTTGTAGTGTCCAATTAGTATTTTGACATATAGCCTAGACTACCACAAAATTATTTAATCTACTTTACCATATAATTGCAAAAGGTTATTCGGCAACTTGTACTGTACAGTGATTGAGGTATGTTTGCTTGTGATGCCACTTTATCTATATAAGACATGTAAAATGATGTAGCAGTAAAGAGAAACCACAAAGCCAAATGCCTAATGTACATGATAAAACTTGTTCGTCTTGAAATGCATTCCTTCATTAAGTCCTCAGACTTTTCTTTTAGTTCATTAAAGTTAATTATGGCCTTTTTTCTTTTTTTTTCCCATTGAAACATTACTGAATTGACCTGTTATATACAGTCAGCCCTCCCTATTCGAGGATTCTTTCTTAGGGATTTTGATCATTCGCGATACAGAGAACTGCATAAACTATTAAATAAAAAAGATACTTATTTGCATTTTTGCGATAAGTATTATTACGACTAGAAGATTTCTAACCTATCGGGCTCCTTTATACCCAGCATGCTTTGCGATGTTTCCCTCTCCACACACCACAATACTCTATCTCTTACTCACTCGACCTCGGCCTTGCATTGTTTCTCCTCACATATGCATCTCTCGTTTTGGTCCTTTTTGTCTAGAATCATATTGTGATGTAAAAATCTGTACATATTTAGTGTGCTTATAGTTTTTTTAGTATAAAATGTAATGCATACTGTACATTACGCTACCTCAAAGCGTTACATTGCTGTGAAGAATGGCTAGTGGTGCTGTATTTATACTTTTCTTATTTTTATTGTTTTATTGTATTAGTATATTTATTGTATAATACTGTAATGTTACTGTCATATTAGTTACTGTACATTACTGTATACAAAATACCATACCTTACAGTAGTAGTGTAGCTACTATATAGCCTAAGGGTATGTCACGAGTCGACCTGTAGAAAACAGCGAAAAAGTAAGTGTTACCTTAGCTAATCAAGCTGTACTATAGTGAGAGTACTGTACATATCTTACAGTTAGATAGCAACAACAGTGTTTTGTTGGTACTGTATTTATTATATGTAGGTATACGTGTGGTAGTGACTCGTGTTGTGTACCTTAGTCATAATTCATATTTTTACATGTACTTTACTCTTACTGATTGTGTTCATTCATTAACACAATACTCATTCTGTAATGGAAACCAAGTACAAACAATATTAGGCAGTAATTAGTGCATTATTTATCGACAGACATAAAGCTACGTAAAGATATTTCGCTCATATTACCCAGCGCTATTTTTTGTGTGATATATTATTTTTTTTTGTTTTGACTCAGAACTAGGACGGCAGTAATTGGTAGCATTCTATCATTAAGGAAGTTAGGTTTGACCGCTCTTCTAAATATTGTATAATTAGCTTCTTTCATTCTGGTACATTTATGGAAAGTTAAGCAGACTACTGACAGCTGTACATTGTAGCTGGTGACGTTGAGTTTAGCAAGAGACTCTGTTTGCAGCGCTGCTTGTAAAAGTCACATTTCTATTAAGTTTACGGAATTAAGCAAATAACAATATTTTTCTAATGAGTACTTCGTAGAAATGATAAAAATGCTTTTGATAACGTGCGTACAAACAAGCTCAGCTACTTGTTTTACAGGCAGCGTTGCCAACAGTTTCTCAAAGTTTCTGTTTTGCTAAACACAACGTCACCAGCTACAATGTACAGCTGCCACACGTCTCCTTGGCTTCTTGTGAAGTAGTGTACCGGAATAAATACTTTAAGCCAACTTACAATCCAGATATTGTTACCTCAATACCATATTTACAATACAATGACAATTTTGAATGGAAACTTAAAAGATCTATTTAGGTTTGGAGAAGTTTATGACCACCAGTGTATATCTTAGGTTATTCAGGGAAATCATTTTAAAATTGTATTAATAAAAAGAATAGTATCGTTAGTGAAAGAATAACGTTAAATTTGGGTAGTGCAGGAAAATACTTATGCAGAAATAGTATTAGGACACATGTATCAGTATTAATTAAGCAACAAATGAAAGCAAATGCGTTTTATAATGCATCAAATAAGCAGATAGAGAAAAAGGCTTAAACTCCTGTATTTCGACACTCCATCTTTTATTACATCAGGTAATGCATCAAATGTATCTTCTAATACGTTGACAGCTTACGTCATTAAGATTAATTTGACAGATGCATTACAAAGTTAAGTAATTGATTATATCATCATGCATACTAGACTTTAACTGACCATCCAATTAAGAAAATCTTCTACAACAATGTATAATTTTGTTGAATTACGTGATTTCACACGTTGTTACAATTGGATGATTAATCATTTTGGGTAGGAAGGGGTAGGGCGTTGTTGGCAATTTCTTCCTTTGTTATATAAAAGTATAAATAGAAATATATAATATATCAGTTTGTAGTGAGAAAC
>NC_090736.1:61027114-61037114 GCF_036898095.1 Palaemon carinicauda | reverse complement strand
GAAAATTCATAACTGAAAAGTGATAAAAAATTTAATTATTTTTTCATTAGATGAATATCCTTCTATACCACCACATCATGTCAATAATTTCCTCCAAATATTCGATATTTTGTCACTACAGAAAATCGCCAATTAGTTGACTATCATAACGTGACTCAAATTCAGTTTAATTTTTAATTTTTTCTTAAATGCCAAATTCATATATTGTGATAAGGAATATATTGATAAAAGAAATTCATAGTTGTGATAAACATAAATCTCAGACATATTCAATGCTTTTTCTGTGGTTTCTTTACAAATATCAACATAGGTATATTGATTGGGGATAGATGGAGAGATAGATTGATTGCTAGATAGACAGATATACATAAATAGATAGATAGATATGAAAATAATATCCAGTGTTAGATTCCGAGTGAAACATGCGAAGTAAACAGTTTTACCCACGAAAAATTTACTTTGAGCCATTTTCAAAAGGGAAATTTTAGGGAAGCCCGAGGCAGCACTTTGACATTCCCAACTTGTGTTTACAATTTCCTCCTCTGTAGGCCTTTGTACTTTCTCGTGGGGCAAACACGTTGGCCGACTTTCATACGCCAAGTGACGTTGTAATTAGATTGTGCTGCAAAGTCAAAGATCTGACGCCTGCTGACTAATATCATACTTCATCTATGGATATGAAAGTGTAAGAGCCATGTTTGACTAGAGTTAGTCTCTCTCTCTCTCTCTCTCTCTCTCTCTCTCTCTCTCTCTCTCTCTCTCTGATTTCTCATTGGTTCTGTTTGATGTCACCGAAGAATTTAGAAAGAAAATTTTTTGTGTGTGTATGTATATACAAGTGTTTGTAAACGCGTGTCATATTCGATCCTTTTGATGTTTACTGTATTTACAGGGCAGCAATATCACTCATCGCACAAGCTCTCTCATTATCCTGGCTGCATTCAATTTGTTTATAATCCTCAGTGCTCAGGCACGTCCTAGTTTTCAGTAAGCACCATTATATTATTTAAAAAATAAATTTATCCATTTTTTCCTTTATTCCCACATGATGAATACCTTTCCAAACAGCTTTATAATATTGAAACAGGTGAATACACGAAAGGGATGATCAGATGCAAAGGAAGCATTATATGACATGAATTTGAGATTTTCCTTATTCTGGCGCAAATATTATACACACACACACACACACACACATACACATACAGAAACATATGAGTGAAAAAAGGGACAGACGAAATTGAATATTGTGGAGATAACTCAGAATTGTATACAGTATGGCTAGGTTTTGTACAGAGATGAGCTTCGTCTCTTTATCATTGCATGACTAAGTACTTGTGGCTAATACAGGGGAATGCGCTGGTGTTGTAATCGCATGGAATGTAGATAGAGTTACGCCTGTAACCGTGAGTTTGAGCTGTTTACTAAGGTGGTTACTGGGTACCACGGTAGTGAGCTGGGCGTGCTCGGAACTGACAGTGTTTTAACATTTAATCTTTCTTTGAGGAAATAAATATCCACGATACCTGGTACCTTCCGCTTCATATAAAGACAGCAACTGGATAATGGAAGCATAGCGCTCGTTCCATTTACAGTATATTCATCTCTTTTGGACTCTAACGCCATTTCAAAGTTTTTGATTCTCTATTCTCATTTGGTCTCAGATTTTTTCATACGATGCTGGTGGAAAACATTTATTCTGCCGGAAGAAATGAACTGTTCTGGGGATTTATATCAGCAAGTAGTGACCACATGGACACATATTGCCACCCGCATGCATACAGAGAGAGAGAGAGAGAGAGAGAGAGAGAGAGAGAGAGAGAGAGAGAGAGAGAGAGAAACCAATAACAAGTTGATATAACTTTTACATAACTACATCATTGTTATGAGAGAGAGAGAGAGAGAGAGAGAGAGAGAGAGAGAGAGAGAAGAGAGAGAGAGAGAGAGAGAGAGAGAGAGAGAGAGAGAGAGAGAGAGAGAGAGAGAAACCAATAACAAGTTTTTATAACTTTTACATAACTACATCATTGTTATGAGAGAGAGAGGAGAGAGAGAGAGAGAGAGAGAGAGAGAGAGAGAGAGAGAGAGAGAGAGAGAGAGATCCCAATATCAAGTTGATATAAATTTTACATAACATTACATAATTGTTATGAGAGAGAGAGAGAGAGAGAGAGAGAGAGGGAGAGAGAGAGAGAGAGAGAGAGAGAGAGAGAGAGAGAGAGAGAGATCCCAATAGCTAGCTGATATAACTTTTACATAACATAACATTACATCATTGTTCTGAGAGGAGAGAGAGAGAGAGAGAGAGAGAGAGAGAGAGAGAGAGAGAGAGAGAGAGAGAGATCCCAATATCAAGTTGATATAACTTCTACATAACATTACGTCATTGTTATGAGAGAGAGAGAGAGAGAGAGAGAGAGAGAGAGAGAGAGAGAGAGAGAGAGAGAGAGATCCCAATATCAAGTTGATATAACGTTTACATTACATTACATCATTTGTACTCATCATCTAAATTATTCTCTCTCTCTCTCTCTCTCTCTCTCTCTCTCTCTGATTTCTCATTGGTTCTGTTTGATGTCACCGAAGAATTTAGAAAGAAAATTTTTAAAACTAGATTATCTCCAAGCAATAGAAGAATAAGAAGAAGGGAGAGTTTAGGTAAGCTTAATGGCTTAAAGGTTCAAAGGCCGCTCATGAATGACAGAGGCAAGGGAAAGTGACATTGCTCTAGCAAGCAGAACAATGCCCCTAGAGACTGATCATGATCATATGATCAGCGCCCGAGTCCCCTTTCCATCCAAGCTAGGACCATGTGGTTCATAACAGGATATGAGCGGAATGTGGTTTTAAATAATGATGATTGGAATAATACCCTCTTTACAAAAATAAATATATTCTATATAAATTACAACACTTTGAAAGAATTTACACAAAAACAAAATAATTCACTCGAAAAAATTCAGTTTGAACAAAATTTAGATTGAGACAAAAATGTTACGATCTGAATATTATATATGAATTTGACTTGAACTATTATTTCTGAATAAACCTTAGACTAAGAAAAGAAATAATGCATTGTAAGTTATACAAAAGCTTGAAAATAAATCTGAATAGTACACTATTCAAGTTTGACACTTAATGAAAAATAGAAAACCAGATCACAGTACACAATCTATCATCTTCCTATAGGGCCAATTACCAAAAAACTTAATACAATGCCAACACTCACCCTAATACAATGAATTCAAAATCACCGTTTCGTCTTACGTACCTTTTCGACACACGATTTGCTTCAAGGCACAGTCACTTAGGAAAGGACACACCAAAACATACTGAACACTTTCAACAACAAAACACTGGGTTGCGTGGGAGAGTAAGAGACGGAGATGGAAAGGAGGCTGTCTTCAGGCTGCAGTTCTATCTCTTTCTCTGTCTAACCCAACCTTAGTGTCACCTCT
Source organism: Palaemon carinicauda (assembly GCF_036898095.1). Classification (NCBI taxonomy): domain Eukaryota; kingdom Metazoa; phylum Arthropoda; class Malacostraca; order Decapoda; family Palaemonidae; genus Palaemon; species Palaemon carinicauda. Next base: position 61,033,656 of record NC_090736.1, on the reverse strand, counting down.
TATATGAAATTTGGCTAATACCAAAAGGTTCCAGGATCAAGGTCTGGTAGCGTGGGGGCTGGGCCAAGCGTCAATTGCCAAGAATCATCTCCCGAACGCAACTCATGCTGCGCCAGATGGCTCTCATAGTCAGCTAGCTCCACCCACCCTTTATCCCCGAAATAAAAAAAAAGATAGCATCCAATCACCTGGCTTTTCGCGAAATTTCTAAACACGTTACTGAACATTCTCTCTCAAACATGACGCAATACCTCATAAAATACAAAAGAGCATTACCTAAGGCCTTTTTCATATCTTGCACGAATTCCACAACACACTCAAATAGATTAAGTAAGACTTTGTAACAAACATACATGAAATAAATAGTTAATTTTTATAGATTATTGAAATTTACATATATTAACTTGAATAAAGAATACAATGAAATTCACGATGAAAGTGTTACGTAATTTACATAAAGTACTTTCATTTACAGGAGAGGAGTCCATTTTACGGGCTGGGTATCACCTCTTCAATTCACAAATGAAATATAAATAAAATTATGATTTAACTAGTGTATTGACTTTACACTAGACCAGTTTCGTAGGAATATATATATATATATATATATATATGTGTGTGTATATATATATTCATTTATTTATGTATATATTTATATATGTTTTTTATATACTGTATATATCATCATCCGTATGTAGACTACTGAATGACAAAGGTCCGAGACCTGTCCTTTTGTTTGTTTTGATTTTTCCATGTCGGTCAATACCTGCATGTTTTCCTAGTTTGTCAATCTATCATCTTTTCTTCCTTCCCCTGTTTCTTTTGCAATCTCTAGGGATCCATTCGGTTATTCTTTATGTGCATCTATTGTCTCTCATTCTTATTATATGTCCTGCCCATGTACTTTTTTTTTTCTTACACATTGTTAGAATATGGTCTGCTTTAGTTTGCTCTCGTATCCATGTTGCTCTTTTTCTGTCTCTTAATGTAATTCCCATTGCTGTTCTTTCCATTACTCTTTGTGTTGCAACTAGCTTATGTTCTAAGGCTTTAGAAAGGCTTCAGGTTTCTGATGCCTAAGTTTATACTAGTAGGACCATGTGATTAAATACTGTTCTTTTTTGAGAAGAGGCATTGTTCATTATCTCATTTTGTTTCATAAAAGCCCTCCACCCCATGCTTATCCTTTTTTTTTATCTATTTATTTATTTATTTATTTTTTAAAATTTCGGTCTTATGTCATGGGGAAACACCTACTATATGTCCTAAGTACGTATATTCATTAACAATCTATAGAGGTTCGTCTTTAACCCTTATTAGGTGTCTGCATATTCATTGAATATTATCCTAGTTTTACTCATATCCATTTTCAGTCTATATATATATATATATATATGTGTGTGTGTGTGTGTGTGTGTGTTTGTATGTATATATATATGTGTGTATTTATATATAAATATATATATATATATATATATATATTTTAAATATATTTATATATAAATATATATATATATATATATATGTGTGTGTGTGTGTGTGTTTGTATGTATATATATATATGTGTGTGTGTATATATATATATATATATATATGTAAATATATCTTTTGCAGACCTTGTGTATTTATTCTTGTTGATTGTTAATGAATATGAATCTAAAACAAACATATAACTTGCAAATTTGCATATTTTCCTTATTTTACTTGTCATACAAATAAAGTCAATGAAAAATTTTATCTTTTCTACCCTAGTGCTCACGCTTTATACCGGAATTATTTATCCACCTTTTTTATGGATATTAATAAATATCCTGTGATTTCCCAATAAACATTTGTAATTAGGAAATCAGTCCACTGTTGGTGATTAAAAATAAAAATTCGAGGGAAATCAGTACTGCAGCATATTGTGCAATCTCGTACAAAGGGAATCATTTTGATTAATAGAGGTTGAATGAAATACTAATAATAATAATAATAATAATAACAGCAACAACAACAATAATAATAATAATAATAATAATGATATTATTATTATTATTATCATCATCATTATTATTATTATTATTATTATTATTATTATTATTATTATTATTGTTGTTAATAATAATAATAATAATAATAATAATAATAATAATAATAATAATAATAATAATATTTTTGTCGCGAAGGAAGTTAATGATCTTATATGAAATGCCATTTTTTTTCTCAAGATATCTTACCCAACCTGTAGCCCAGTCATTCCCTAGCCATACATTTCGGAGCGGGGTGGGGTGGGGGGAGCAGCTGATATTTTCGGCGGCAGAGACAATAACTCCTATACCAATAAATATATTCAAATGAAATTTTAAGGGATTATTTAGAAATATAGAAGTTTTGTTTTTGCCAATTTCCATATCCATACCTGCTATAGGCATGCTCTGGCTGTCAATTGTTCGTAAGTGATGAATTTTAGCTGAAATATTAGTGAGGAGGAGCAAACTACTCCTAGAATTTTACAGATATTCAAATGATTTTAACAGGGTTTGATGGGTGTTATGTGAACTACATTCATACCAATTCTTGTATTGATACTTGACATAGAAATTCCACTGTAGCCATTTTTTTATATCTGCCGGAGTCCTATTTTCGGGTGTGCCGTAAATTACTTTTAGAATACTTCACATATCTAGGTTAAATTTTCAGGAATGGATATTAAATTTGTCCATACCAATTTTCATGTTGATATCGGTCATAGAAAAGCCACAGCGAACGTTTATTTCGGTATGGGTTGAATGGTTATTTATGTCGGTGGAGTAAATTGTTCCTATAACAATTCACATATCCAAAAGAATATTTCAGGGATTGATGGGAAACAGTGTCTCTGTTTGTACAATTGAAAAGACATAGCTGTCATGTAGCCTTTTTAAATATGTTGATAAATGTAGGAAATTTACAGTGAACTGCGTGATATTGAGCGACATCAACTAGGGACAATGGCGATCTCATAAACAATATCCGTTACGAGTTCAGCTAGTTATTATTATTATTATTATTATTATTATTATTATTATTATTATTATTATTATTATTATTATTATTATTATTATTATTATTATTGTGATCGTTCTTGTTGTTATTGCCATTCTTTATTTCGATAATAGAAAAGTATAAAAAAACATCGTAAGAAGAGCCAAGTCCGGGGAAAAGCTGTCTCAGAAGACCAAACAAACAAAGGCAGGCAGAATGAGAAACCTGAAAACTCAAGAAGAGTTAAATTAAAACTGTCCTCAAAGGCCTTGTGTTTAGCATCCTTCTAGAACGTGACATACATCATAGCCATCTGTTTCTGTGCTCTCCTTGCCAGAGAGAGAGAGAGAGAGAGAGAGAGAGAGAGAGAGAGAGAGAGCATTTGACATAAATTATTATTATTATTATTATTATTATTATTATTATTATTATTATTATTATTACAACCCAAGCTACAACCTAGTTGGAAAAGCAAGATGCTATAATCCCAAGGGAAAGTAAATAAGGAAAAAAATTAATAATTTAAGAAGTAATGAAAAATTAGAATAAAATATCTAAAAAAAGATTAACAACATTAAACCAGATAATTAACATATAGACTATAAAAAGACTTATGTCAGCCTGTTCAACATAGAAACATATGCTGCAAGTTTGAACTTTTGAAGTTCTACTGATTCAACTACCCGATTAGGATGATCATTCCACAACTTATTCACAGCTGGAACAGATCTAGAATTATGTGTAGTATTGAGCCTCATGATGGAGAAGGCCTGACTATTAGAGTTAACTGCATGCCTAGTATTACGAACAGGATGGATCTGTCCAGGAAGATTTGAATGTAAAGGATGGTCAGAATTATGAATAATCTTATGCAACATGCATAATGAACTAATTGAACGAGGGTGCCAAGGATTAATATCTAGATCAGGAATAAAAAATCTAATAGACAGTAATTTCCTGTCCAACAAATTAAGATGAGAATCAGCAGCTGAAGACCAGATAGGAGAACAATACTGGAAACAAGATAGAATGAAAGAATTAAAATTCTTCTTCAGAATAGATTGATCTCCGAAAATCTCAAATGATTTTCTCAATAAGCCAATTTTTTTTTGTGCAATTGAAGAAAAAACAGACTGTGTTTCTCAAAAGTAAATTTCCTGTCGAGAATCACACCTAAAATTTTAGAAAAGTCATACAAAGTTAAAGAAACATTATCAATGGTGAGATCCGGATGTTGAGGAGCCAGTGTCCTTGACCTACTTACAATCATACTTTGAGTTTTGTTAGGATTCAAATTCATACCCCATAATTTGCACCATGCACTAATTTTAGCTAGATCTCTATTAAGGGATTCAGTAACCCCAGATTTACATTCAGGAGATGGAATTGATGCAAAGAGAGAAGCATCATCTGCATATGCAACAAGCTTGTTTTCTACGCCAAACCACATGTCATGTGCATATAATATGAAAAGTAATGAGCCAAGAATACTATCCGGTGAAATACCAGATATCACATTCCTATACTCACTATGGTGCCCATCAACAACAATTCTTTGAGAACTATTGCTTAAAAATTCAATAATAATGCTACGAAACGACCCACCCACTCCCAACTGTTTGATTAACACGGTCAAAGGCAGCACTAAAATCAAGGCCAATCATACGAACTTCCTGACCACAATCAAGGGATTTCTTTACACCATTGGAGGTTGTAAAAAGGGCATCACGGGCTCCAAGGCCTTTATGAAAACCAAATTGCAAACCTATTTAGACGTTTTGCTAGGAGACGTTAAAAAACTTTAGATGATTTGGGAGTTATGGAAATGTTGCGGTAATCAGTTGGACTTGAGATACCACAAACACATTTACATGTGGAGTAACATTACCAATTCTCCAACAAGTGCTAAAATCTCCACTTCTTGCTAACTTGTGCAAAATAACAGATAAATTTGGAGGTAAGAAATCTGCAGTCTTTATAAAAAACAAAGGAAAAATACCATTTGGGTCTACACCTCCATAATCATCAAGGTCCATCAACAGAGCTATAATTTCACGAGATTGAAAAGCTATATTAGTTTAAACTCGGGAAAACACGAATGAGGAAGTTCAGGTTTCTCATTGCTCTGTTTACTGTCAAACACATCAGTCAAAAGGGTTGCCTTTTCCTTTGGACAGTGATTGACTGAGCCATCTGGTTTATGTAAAGTAGGAACTGTTGCATTTACACCAAAGAGTGCAGATTTAAGGGTAGTCAACCATTTATGTTCCTGGGTTGTACCAGAAATTGTTTCTTTTATGGTTAAATTGTATTCCTATTCAGTTAAAGATTAGACTTTCTGTGCAAAAGCTCTAAGCTGAGTATAGTTATTCGAGGTCAAACCTGATGTTACCCTTCCAAAGATGATAGACCACCTGCTTCTCCAAATAAGCACGTCTACAATCATCATTGAAACATGGTTTGTCCTTCACTCAGTACCTTAGCACACGAGAAGGGGTACACCTGTCAGTTATGTTGACAAGATTCTCATTCAAAGGGACAACAGGATCAACACTACTATACAATTGTGACCAATTCAAGCCCAAAAGATCCTGCAAAATCCTATTTCAGTCTGCTTGAGATTTCATATAAATCTTACACGAGTATGATACATCAGGGATAGGCTTGGCTGTCTTCACTACTAATGAAATCAAGCCATGATCAGATATCCCGACTGGAGAACCAACCTTACTTGTTATAACACCAGGAGAGTCAGTGTATACGAAGTTGAAGCAGTTACGAGACCTGTGAGTAGGTTCACTTATGATTTGCTCACAGCCTGATTCAGAGGCAAAGTCTAAGGCTCTTAAGCCATGGCGATTGATAGGAGGAACAGAACTTAACCACTCCCTATGGTGAGCATTGAAATCTCCAACAAGGACAAAAGAGGCCTTTCTATCACCTTGTATCTTAGCCATAATGGTAATGAGATAACCGAAGATAGAATTATCCATATCTGGATTCCGGTAGATCGCACACAAATGGAAGTTATTCTTGCCACAAACTTTTATCACCTGAATCTCATGCTATCCACATTCATAGCAGGACTTATGAGAAGCAAGGGTACTAAGTCCTGATATACACCGCCATTCCCCAAGCCCCAAGGAGGGGGTCACGTTTCAACATTATTGGCTTCTTAAAACCAGTTATAAGGAGCTCAGATGAGTGCCTCATATTAGAAACCAAAGTTTCTGAGCACAAAAGAATATCGTACTGTTTGGACGTGATTGTAAAGTCTTGAATATTTGCATGAAGACCACGAATATTGCAATACAGTAGACGACATTGACGAAATCTAGGACGTACTGGTCTCGGATTTCGCTCAATGTCTCTAGACAGCATAAGAATTAATGGTAATAAAAAAGAGACATCATACCTAAAAACAAAATTAATACGAATAATAAAAACAATATGTACAGAAATATAAATAAATGGATTGATTAAACCCATAGACTATAGAAAAAAAGTCGGAAAAAGTGATCAACATGGAAGAGCCG
>NC_090736.1:61009614-61024614 GCF_036898095.1 Palaemon carinicauda | reverse complement strand
AATATTTTCTTTAGTAATCAGAAAGTCCAGATCCACATATAAAGTCTGAGAAGAACAAATCTACGAACAAGTAAATGTTTCATTTTTTTTTTGAAGAATTCTTTCGCTTTGTTATCATATCCCCCTGGCATTTAAACTTTCTATTGGCTAAAAGTCGGCAGATTATGTTTGATGCTGCCAAAAGAACGAGGAGTAAACAAAGCAGTAAATCTCTTGACCAGAAGTGTACAGAAATTAAGGAATAAGGAATCGCATTATGTCATACTAACCAAAACAATAGAGATAATGCCGAGATATCAATATAACTTTTCAAGTAATGAGAAAGGAATAAAAGGAGGTGAAACCATTGATTAGACAAATGGCGTTCGATTCAAGGGAGACAGAAAAAAATCCCCTATAAATTGGGAGCAAGATTCTTTAATTCTGTAGAAAGGGCCAACGGAAAGCTAAGCAACCGCTAGGGGAAAATAAATAGTGCTACCCTGACATTAGTGCTGATGGCTAATTTTTGCAACAGCCTTTTTATAGCCTTTGTTATGTGATTCCCCAGTTATTTTGAAAATTCCAAAACGACGATGAGAATGTTTTTGGATTGTTTATTCTTTCAATGGCATACGACTAAGTAAAAGACAGGTGTGGAAGTTATCCCAACGATATTTTGATTGTAATGAGTAGGAAGTAGTTATTGATATAATGCAGAAAGAAGATGAAAAAACAGATAGCAGCTATTTTATAAACTTTGTTCTGTGATTCCCCATAGTTATTTTAAATTAATCTAAAAAAAAAATAAAACTAGTATAAGAATGTTTTTGGATTATCTTTACTTTCAATGGCATACATTTAAGTAAAAGACAGGTGAGGAAGTTATCCAAAGGTTATTTTGATTGCAATGGATAGGAAGTAGCTATTGATATAATGAAGAAAGAGGAAGAGAAAACATAGAATAGTGTACCGATGTGTATCCTCAAGCAAGAGAACTTTATCCCAAGACAGCAGAATCCCAAAATAAGTTAAAGAAGAAACCCGTAAAGGATACGAGACTTGAATTATTTTTGAATTCAAAACTGGAAATATATGAAGGTGTTGTTGAACGGAAATGATTTCTGAGTATTCAAAATGTTTGAAAGAAAAAGGTGATAACATTTGTTATGGGCAACTTACGTCGTAAAATAGTGTAAGACTAATTATAGATGTAAGAAATGTGGAGATGAGGTCTAGTATGATGTTTGATTGGCAGACAGTGCAAGAGTGAGGGAGATAGCTATGAATGGCACAGTTGGTGAAAGTGTGCTTCATATATTGTTGTTGAACTTTTAGTGTAGGTGAGGAAAGCGGAGAAAATAGGGGAAATGGCTTGATGTTAGATATAAATACATACATATAGACACAGAAACGCACACACACACACACACACACACATATATATATATATATATATATATATATATATATATATATATATATATATATATACATATACATATACTGTATCTATAGTCATCCGCTCTTTCTTACACAAGACAGGATTTGTTATTTGGTACAATTCACCTTGTATTTTGAGAAATCTGATAATTTTATTTGAAGCTTAGAAATATCTTTCAGAGAAATCTAATTTCAATTTACTAACACAGAATCTTAACCTATATTTAGCTACTTCGTAATTTTCTTCTTCCTTTATATTAACCATTCACCAATTTTTATGTTTATTGTGTTTTTATTTACCAGTTTTCTATAAATGGCTACAAATAATACTGAGTTACCAGAGAGCGAAAGAAACTTTCTTACACTATTCACCAGAGAGCAAAAGAAACTTTCTTACACTATTTCGAAAAAAAAAACATTGAGTTAATGCCATACCGCTAGAGAGTTATTGGGTTCTTTGAATGGCCAGACAGTACTTCATTGGATCATTCTCTCTGGTTACGGCTCGTTTTCCTTCATACGTATACAGTACACCGAGTACTCTGGCCTATTTGCATATTCTCCTCTGTCCACATACACCTGACACCGAGATTATCGAACAATTCTTCCTCGCTCAAAGGGTTAACTACTGCAATGTAATTGTTCAGTGGCTACTTTTCTCTTGGTAAGGGTAGAAGAGACTCTTTAGCTATGGTAAGCAGCTCTCCTGGGAGTAGAATACTCCAAAATCAAACCATTGTTCTCTGGTCTTGGACAGTGCCATAGCCTCTTTTCCATGGTCTTCTTTTGTCTTGGTTTAGAGTTCTCTTGCTTGAGCGTACACTCGAGACATTATTCTATCTTATTTCTCATGTTCTTTTAAAAAAAAAATATGGTTTTATGAAATATATATTTTAATGTTGGTACGGTTCTTAAAATATTTTATTTCAAATGTTAATTGCTTTTCTTGTAGTTTCCCTATTTCCTTTCCTCAGTGGTCTATTTTTCCTGTTGGAGCCCTCGGGCTTACAGCATTCTGCTTTTCCAACTAAGGTTGTAGCTCAGCCAGTAATACTAATACTACTACTACTAATAATAATAATAATAATAATAATAATAATAATAATACTAATAATAATAATAATAATAATAATAATAATAATAATAATACCTGACAGTGTATTTCTAGACAACGGAATGCCTTACTTCGTTAAAAAAAAAATATTATTTTCCCCTCTAAGGTAATTCAAGACTGAACCCAATCTTTGTTTTTTACTTTTATACATAAAACGTTTATGATATATAATTCATAACGGAATTATATGATCGGATTTCACCGCATGATTTTTTAACACAGTGTACTCTATGTAATGACCTCTCTCTCTCTCTCTCTCTCTCTCTCTCTCTCTCTCTCTCTCTCTCTCTCTCTCTCTGTTTGTCTAAATAAAATTCCAATATACGTCTGTATTTCCTGTTTTTATATTACACTTTCTTGAGTCATTTAAGAAAATAATAAAAATTATATCCTTTATTTATTAAGTATAAAACCCATTAAACCTACATTTTAAAATAAAGAACCCATTCTTATTTCACATAAACTTATATAAAATATTAGAATGATCTCTTTTCGTAGAGTTTTTCTAGAATTGCATAAATAGTAAGTAACTGGATCAGCTATATTCCTTTCTCTGTTCCTTTAATAGCTCCCATAAATGAAATCCCTTTTCGAAAAATCTCCCATAACATTTCATTCACCTTCAACATGGCACCGAAGGAATATCAAACGACAGTTCCACGTATGTCACGTCCAACCGGCTTTAGAATATAAAACTGTTCATAGTACATTTGGCATTTCCATGGAGTTATTTCATGCGTAATGATTCGAGAACCCGTGAATGTTCAAAGGCCTCTATCGCACGCTTGGAGATTGGAGAAATGAGAACAGTTTGGTTTGGGTTTAAGTTGAGAGAGAGAGAGAGAGAGAGAGAGAGAGAGAGAGAGAGAGAGAGAGAGAGAGAGAGAGAGAGAGAGAGAGAGAATTCAACAAGGTTTATAAATAAATCTGAGCGAAAATTCAAGAGAGAGAGAGAGAGAGAGAGAGAGAGAGAGAGAGAGAGAGAGAGAGAGAGAGAGAATTAAACAGCTTTTTAATATATATGTATGTATCTTTATATAAGACGAGTATTACCATTGATTCAACAAATAAACGACTATGAGCATGGCACGGACCTTGTCGGGTCGTGGTTCAAGTTCTTATTGCACGAATTGGGAGGACAGTGATAGTGTAAATATCCTTAGTAAAATTGACCAGTGGTAACGAAAACACTTTGGAAAACTTAACAATATTTATTAACAACAATTTATCTGAAAAGCCAACCTTGTGACTACCTAACAATTTAACAACTTAACACTAAACAAATAACCATTAATGATTAACAAATGACTACTTGAACATTTTAACCAATTAATAATTAACAATCATCACTTAATCAATAACAAAATTCCCCAACGGGAAACCACACACTCTCAACAAGAGTCAGTTAATGAATAAACACCCAAATGAGAGTTTTAGCAGAAATTCTAAGAGAGGATACAGTAGCGTGGGTTAAGATTTTTTTTTTATTTTTATTTAGACTGTCCAGTTGCTACTTCCAGTTAAAAGCTTTTTCTATTTAGAGATATTCATGGAAATAACTAAAATTACAATATATACACATAACCATGCATAAAACTGTCTTCGCTAACAAAGACATAAATGACTTATATATGAAATATTTTCAAAATCACCTATATTACAGAAAACTTCAAATACATAATATACAAATATTCACCCCCTCCTTTGCATAAGGTGACATCTACGAGTATATTGTGACGAGCCGAGAGAGGGTTGTGAACTCAAAGGCAGGATGCTATCAACTGAGTTATATTGTTATAGAACACTCTCCTTTATATACAAAACCTCAAGGCAACAGGACATAAGTTAACAAGACAGACAATGTTGCAGAGGAAACAGCAGACATGAATTTTCATGTTCGTTTAGTGCGAGGGAAGAGCGAAGATACAAGCATAATATATGCAAAAGGAATAATGTACAATTGTGTGACACACAGTTGGTACATGGCTCCCCCCCCTAAAAATGACATACTGTACATGTTAAATAGGGCGCCCTGATCTAGAGAGGCGAACTGTAGGCGGGTCATCTGGCAGAAGATAAGCAGGTTTTAGATGATCAATGGAGACCCAGTCTTCTTTGCCACGAATGTTTAGTAGGAATGCTTTCGGACTGCGTCGGATCACAAGGAAAGGGCCCGTGTAAGGGGGCGTTAGTGGTGGCTTGCTAGTGTCGTTGCGCAGGAAGACGTGCATTGCAGAGTGCAAGTCCGTTGGTATGTGATGCTTCGCTGGGGGCTTGTAAGTCTGGCGGCACGGAGTAAATTTTCCCACGACGTGATGTATGCGCTGGAGATCGTCGGAGGAGGTTGTAGAAGGAAAAAATTCGGCAGGGACGACCAACGGGTCGCCATACACCATTTCAGCTGCCGAGACGTCGAGGGCGTCTTTAGGAGTGGTCCTTAGTCCCAGGAGGACCCAGGGAAGCTGAGTAAACCAGTTTGAATCCTTGCAGCGGGACATCAAAGCTGCTTTGAGGGTGCGATGAAAACGTTCAACCATTCCATTGGCAGCGGGGTTGTAGGCCGTTGTCTGATGTAGGGTGATGCCCAGGAGATTCGCTAATGACGTCCACAATTGAGAGGTGAAGGTGGTTCCCCTGTCAGAAGTAATATGCTCAGGGATACCGAATCTTGAAATCCATCCAGAGAGTAAGGCAGATGTACATGAGGCGGACGTTGCAGTTTCCATGGGAATGGCTTCAGGCCAACGAGTGGAGCGGTCGATGACGGTAAACAGGTAACGATGTCCTTGTGATGTGGGTAGGGGGCCTACAACGTCGACGTGAATGTGTGCGAAACGACGCTGAGGTTGAGGAAAGGTGCCCACTCCTGAATCCGTGTGTCGATGTACTTTGGAAGTTTGGCAAGAAGTACAGGCGCGGACCCAATCCTTAGCATCCTTAGAAATGCCGTGCCAAATGAACTTTGCCTTCAGGAGCTGTGCAGTAGAACGGCACGAGGGATGTGAAAGGCCGTGAATGAAATCAAACACCTGTCGGCGCATGGGAGCAGGAATCCAAGGTCGTGGTCTACCAGAACTGACGTCACAGAGGAGGGTGGTGTTGGAGTCTTCGAGGGGAAAGTCTTCCCAATGGAGGGACGTGCAGGATGTCCTACAAGCTTGATACTCTGGATCCTGTCGTTGGGCTTCAGCCAGGGCGTTGTAATCCAATCCCAGTTGAACGGCAGCCAACGTGTTTCTTGACAGGGCATCGGCAACGGGATTCATTTTCCCAGGGACGTATTGAAGGGTGCAATTGTATTCAGCCACGGCGGAGAGATGTCGGCGTTGACGGGCGGACCAGGCGTCAGACTGTCGAGTGAAGGCGTGCACCAGAGGCATGTGGTCTGTGCGAATGACGAAGGGCGTACCTTCTAAGAAATGGCGAGAGTGACGGACAGCCAAGTGCACCGCCAGCAATTCTCGATCGAAGGTAGAATAACCCGATTCTGCCTTGGACAGTTTTCTGCTGAAGAAGGCCAATAGGCGGGGCGAGCCTTTGACCACCTGCTCGAGTACTGCACCAATAGCGACTTCGCTGGCATCGGTGGAGAGAAGGAGAGGGGCGTGTGGGATAGGAAAAGTGAGAGCCGCAGCAGTTGATAGGGCCTTCTTTGCATTGCAGAAGGCTGCTTCTTGAAGGGGACCCCACTTCAGGTCCTTTGGCTTGTCCTTGAGAGAGGCGTAGAGGGGAGCAAGAGTGGCGGCAATGGCTGGCAGAAAACGGTGATAATAGTTGATCATGCCCAAGAATTCCTGCAGAGCTTTGACGGTCGAGGGCGCGGGGAAGTTCTGAACGGCTGCTACCTTCTCAGGGAGGGGATGGTCTCCTTCAGGAGTGATACGGTGCCCTAAGAACGACACTTCGTTGGCGCCAAAGGTACACTTGTCGTACCGGACTACAAGGCCTTTTTGTTGCAAGCGGTCGAGCACGATGCGCAGGTGACGGAGGAGTCCTCTTTTGAGGAGGAGAACACAAGTATGTCGTCCACATAACATACACAGAAAGGGAGGTCCCCTAAGATGCCATCCATGAGAAGTTGAAACGTTGCCCCAGCATTACGAAGGCCAAAACAGGAGTAATTGAAGGTGTATGTACCAAACGGAGTGGTGATGGCGGTCTTGGGGATGTCTTCTTGGTTCATAGGCACCTGATAATACCCCTTCAGGATGTCGAGCGTTGAGAAAACCTTCGCTTTGTGCAGGTAGGAGGTCACGTCGGCAATGTTTGGGAGGGGGTAGTGATCCGGTTCTGTTTGCATGTTCAGGCGCCTGTTATCCCCGCATGGACGGAGGGAGCCGTCTTTCTTCAGAACGATGTGTAAGGGTGACGACCATGGGCTGGAGGCCTTTTGGCAAAGGCCCATTTCCTCCATTTCGGCGAACGTCTGTTTGGCGGCTGCCAATCGTTCCGGTGCCAGATGTCTGAATTTTGCGAAGACTGGGGGTCCCGTCGTCTTGATATGGTGATAAATACCGTGCTTGGCAGGAACCGTGGGCGTTTGGCGAAGTTCTGGACGGAAAACTTCCAGGTACGACGTGAGGAGGTGGGCGTAGGCATCCGTGGGTGCGCTGATGTGGAGAGCGAGGTTAGAGGGGGCGGGTTGAAGAGGTGTCGACAAGTACGAGTCTGCGTTGACCAATCGTCGGTGGGCGACATCGACCAGAAGGTGGAAATGAGAGAGGAAATCCGCACCGAGGATTGGCATTGTGACGTCAGCAACGAGAAACTTCCAATTGAATTTACCGTTACCGAACGATAATGTGAGGTTCTCGTAACCGTAGGTGGGTATCGCAGATCCATTGGCAGCTACCAAGCGGACGTCGGCAGATGTAGACAGACTACGTTGTGCCTTGAAGAGTTTCCTTGGCAAAAGAGAACGACAAGCACCCATGTCTACCAAAAATCGCACGCCCGTTCCTGCATCCTGTAAAAAGAAAAGATTAGAAACACGGGAGGCCATCGCCACAAGCGATGGCCTACTTACACGTTTTTTGGCCACTGACAATCCTTGGCACATTTCTTCGCGGTTGCCCCAATCGGAAGTGGTAGTAGCAAAACTGCGGCGGATGGGAGGTAGTAAGTGGCTGTAGAAGTCGTTCGTTGGGGCGCGAGCAATTGGTGGGTGGTGGGCGGCTTTGTCGCTGCTTCGGCACGTCACGGGGTAGGCTTGTATATCCTACGGCATTCATGTCAGCTTCGGTTGACGTTGAATAGGCATCCTCTTCGTCAGGGGTGGAGGCGTTGATGGGTGTCTTGAAGTGGCTGTCCATAAGGGCATCGGCTTTGGTCATCAAGTCCTTTATGGGTAAACTATCGACATCGGGTATGGCAGCGCGTACATGTTCGAGTAAATGGCGTATCCAAAGGGCACGAAGTAGGTTCACCTCATGAGGAGAGCCGTCTGCGGCAGGTTGAAGGCGAGCGATACTGGTCATTTCCCTGAGGGCAAGCGAAGCACTTTGGTCCCCCAACGGTTGTTACGAGAGCTGCTGCAGAAGGTATGTTTTGAGGGCGTCATACGCTATTGGGGTGTCTCCTAGTTCACAAAGCCAGTCGGATATTTCTGGGAAGGTTTCCTCGGGTATCGCCACGAGAACATAATCCGCTTCTGCGCGCTGAAACCAAGCAAACGCCTCTCCGCTAGCAAACGATGAAAGTTTGAATGGAGCGGCCGCAGCACCAACTGCCGTAGAGTCCTCCATAGTACTAACGATGAAGGGGCGAGGGGGTGGGGGTGGAAGGCGGTGGGAGCGAGTCGACTTCCGGGGTCACCAATGTGACGAGCCGAGAGAGGGTTGTGAACTCAAAGGCAGGATGCTATCAACTGAGTTATATTGTTATACAACACTCTCCTTTATATACAAAACCTCAAGGCAACAGGACATAACAAGTTAACAAGACAGACAATGTTACAGAGGAAACAGCAGACATGAATTTTCATGTTCGTTTAGTGCGAGGGAAGAGCGAAGATACAAGCATAATATATGCAAAAGGAATTATGTACAATTGTGTGACACACGGTTGGTACAATATCACGGACTCCTCCCTTTGCATCTGGTCTTTACATTCAACATAGAGATGTTAGTTGTTATAACAACCCCAATTGGGTTGTTTTCTGTTAGAAGCACCCCAGGATCTATGCATTGCTCTCTTTTTACTTTTATTAAATACGCTTTTATGAAGCTTAACCAAGATGCGTGCCACGATCCCACAGCTTCAGGATTCCTCTCAACTGGAAGCAGCTTGCTCTTTATACCATCAACATTATTTTCATTACAATTGTTGAATGTTCCTTTCACATCTGACATTTTCTTTTCAATACTGGAGTTAATTTTGATTTCCATATTCAATTCCGATAAGTCATCTTTATTATTAGATTGGGAAGTAGTAAGTTCACAAATAGATTTTTCTCTTTTCTGAGAGAGGGAATTTTTATTCATACGAGATTCAGATAATGTAATGGGGCATGGAGTAGATGTCCCCACTATGATTCTTTTCCTGGAATTGATTTGGGATTTTTTGGAGTTATTTCTAGGCCTCTTTCTTCTTCGTGTTTTCTTTACAATATGTTCCTGTTTTTCTATATAAGAAAAAGGGGTCCTTTTTGGCATACCTAGGACTTTATTTTGGGACTTTTCTCGCCTACCAGGTCCTCTATTTTAGGTCTTTTTAGACCGACCTGGGCCTCTATTTTGGGACTTTTTATGCCTACCTGGGCCTCTATTTTTGGACTTTTTGGGCCTACTGGGCCTCTATTTTGGGTCCTTTTTTTTTTGCCTACATGGGCTTCTATTTTGGGCCTTTTTTGGCCTACCTGGGTATTTATTTCATACCGCTTTTGGCCTTCCAATCCCTTTATTTGGTGTCTTTCTTGGCCTACCTGGTGACATCTGCGAGTATATCACGGACCTCTCCCTTTGCATGTGCTGTTCACATTCAACATAGAGATGTTAGTTGTTATAACAGCCCTACTTGGGTTGTTTTCTGTTAAAAGCACTTCAGGATCTATGCATTGCTCTCTTTTTTCTTTTAGTAAAAACGCTTTCACTAAGCTTAACCAAGAGGCGTGCCACGATCCCACAATTTAGTAATAACGCTTTTCTGAAGCTTTACCAAGATGCGTGCCACGATCCCACAGCTTCAGGATTCTTCTCAACTGGAAGCAGCTTGCTTTTTATACCATCAACATTATTTTCATTACAGTTGTTGAATGTTCTTTTCATAACTGACCTTTTCTTTTCAATACTAGAGTTAATTTTGATTTCCTTATTCAATTCCGATAAGATTGGGAAGTAGTAAGTTCACTAATAGATTTTTCTCTTTTCTGAGAGAGGGAATTCTTACTCATAGGATATTCAGATAATGTACTGGGGCATGGAGCAGATGCCCCCACTTTAATTCTTTTCCTGGAATTGATTTGAGTTTCTTTTGAGATATTTCTAGGCCTCTTTCTTCATGTTTTCTTTACAAGGTCTTCCTGTTTTTCTATTTTAGATAGAGCTGTCTTTTTTGGCTTACATGGGCCTTTGTTGTATCTTTTTTTGGCCTACCTGGGCCTTTATTTTGGGGTTTTTTTGGCCTACCTGGGCCTCTATTTTGAGTCTTTTTGGCCTACCTGGGCCTCTATTTTGGGTCTTTTTTTTGGCCTACCTGGGCCTCTATTTTGGGTCTTTTTTTTTTACCTACTTAGGCCTCTATTTTCGGTCTTTTTTGGCCTACCTGGGCCTCTATTTTGGGTGTTTTTGGCCTACCTGGGCCTGTATTTTGGGTCGTTTTTGACCTACTTGAGCCTTTATTTCCTACCTCTTATGGCCTTCCTGGCCCTTTATTTGGTGTCTTTCTAGGCCTGCCTGGGATTTTATTCTGTGTCTTTTTTGGCCTACCTGGGTCTTTATTTTGTACCATTTTCAGCTATCCTATGCATTTTTCTATATTTCGAGGCCTTTTTAGGATACTTTCTTGGCCTCCCAGGAGTCTTTTTGTGTCCTACACGGGTTTCTTTTGATTTTATCTTCCCATCATATTTCTCTACTTTAGATGTAGGGAACTTTTGTGGCCTTTGAGGGCATTTCATTTGTAATTCAAGCCTTTTGAGATCTTCCACATCTTTTTTTTTTTCAGACTTATGTGATTTTTTAGCCCTACCTTGGCCTCTATTTGGGACTTTTTAGGTCTACAATGTCCTCTATTTTGGGACTTTTTAGGCCTACCTGGGCCTCTATTTTGGGTATTTTTGTCCTACCTGGGCCTCTATTTTGGGTCTTTTTTGGCTTTCCTGAGCTTCTATTTTCGGTGGTTTTTGGCCTACCTGGGCCTTTATTTCCTACCGCTTTTGGCCTTCTAAGGCCTTCATTTGTTGTCTTTCTTGGGCTACCTGGGACTTTATTTTGGGTCCTTTTTGGCCTACTTGGGCCTTTATTTTGTACCATTTTCAGCCATCCTAGGCATTTTTCGATCTTTCTGGCCTCCCAGGTCCATTCTTTTTAGGATACTTAGTTGGCCTCCCAGGAGTCTTTTTGTGTCTTACAAGGATTTCTTTTGACTTTATCCTCCCATCATGTTTATCTACTTTAGATGTAGGGAACTTTTGTGGCCTTTGCGGGCATTTCTTTTGTAACTTTGGCTTTCCAGGAGCCCTTTTGGCACCTGCATAAGTTTCTTTTAATTTTGTGTCCCCATCATGTCCTCTTTTAGGTCTTCCACAGCTTTTTTTTTTTTTTTTTTTTTTTTCCAGACTTTTGGGACTTTTTAGGCCTACCTTGGCATCTATTTAGAACTTTTTGGGCATACCTGAGTCTCTATTTTGGGACTTTAGGCCTACCCGGGCCTCTATTTTAGTTTTTTTTTCGTTGTACCTGAGCATCCAATTTGGGTCTTTTTTGGCCTACCTGGGCCTCTATTTTTTTTTTTTTTTCAGACTTTCTTGACTTTTTAGGCCTACCAGGACCTCTTTTTGGGAATTTTTAGGCCTACCTTGGTCCTCTATTTTGGGTCTTTTTTGTCCTATCTGGGCTTCTATTTTGGGTCTTTTTTGTCCTACCTGGGCCTCTATTTTGGGTCTTTTTTTGGCTTACCTGGGCTTTTATTTCGTACCGCTTTTGGCTTTCCGGGCCCTTTATTTGGTGTCTTTCATGTCATACCTGGAACTTCATTCTGGGTCTTTTTTTGGCCTACCTGGGCCTCTATCTTGAGACTTTTTAGGCCTACCTGGTCTTCTATTTTGGGAGTTTTTTGTCCCACCCGGGCCTCTATTTTTGGTCTTTTTTGGCCTACCTGGGCCTCTATTTTCGGTCTTTTTTGGCCTACCTGGGCTTTTATTTCATACTGCTTTTGGCCTTACAGGCCCTTTATTTGGTGTCTTTCTTGTCATATCTGGGACCTCTATCTTGGGACTTTTTAGGTATACCTGGTCTTCTATTTTGGGTGTTTTTTTGTCCCACTCGGGCCTCTATTTTGGGTGTTTTTTTGGCCTATCTGGTCATCTATTTTCGGTCTCTTTTGGACTACCTGGCTTTTATTTTATACCGCTTTTGACCTTACAGGCCCTTTATTTGGTGTCTTTCTTGTCATACATGGGACTTCATTCTAGGTTTTTTTTTGGCCTACCTGGACCTCTATCTTGGGACTTTTTAGGCCTACCT
The DNA here is from genome assembly GCF_036898095.1 of Palaemon carinicauda. NCBI lineage: Eukaryota > Metazoa > Arthropoda > Malacostraca > Decapoda > Palaemonidae > Palaemon > Palaemon carinicauda. The sequence continues at coordinate 61,012,395 of NC_090736.1, read as the reverse complement.
GGTCTTCTATTTTGGGTGTTTTTTGTCCCATCTGGCCCTCTATTTTGGGTCTTTTTTTGGCTTACATGGACCTCTATTTCTGGTCGTTTTTGGTCTACCTGGGCTTTTATTTCATACCGTTTTTGCCCTTTATTTGGTGTCTTTCTCTTCATACCTGGGACTTCATTCTGGGTCTTTTATGGCCTACCTGGACCTCTATCTTGGGACTTTTTAGGCCTACCTGGTCTTCTATTTTGGGTGTTTTTTGTCACACTCGGGTCTCTATTTTGGGTCTTTTTTGGCCTACCTTGGCTTTTATTTTCGGTCTTTTTTGGCCTACCTGGCTTTTATTTCAGACCGCTTTTGGCCTTACAGGCCCTTTATTTGGTGTCTTTCTTGTCATACCTGGGACTTCATTCTGGTTCTTTTTTTGGCCCACTTGGGCCTCTATTTTGTACCGTTTTCAGCCATCCTATGTATTTTTCTATCTTTCTAGGCCTCCTAGGTCCATTCTTTTTAGGATACTTTCTTGGCCTCCCAGGAGTCTTTTTGTGTCCTACACAGTTTTTTTTTTCTTTATTTTATCTCCCCATCATATTTCTCTAATTTAGATGTAGGGATTTTTTTGTGACCTTTGAGGGCATTTCTTTTGTAACTTGGCCCTTCCAGGAGTCCTTTTACACCTGCATAAGTTTCCTCTGATTTAGTGACCCCATCATGTCGTTTTTTAGGTCTTCCACAGCTTGCTTTTTTTTAATTAATTAATTTTTTTTTTTTGAGCCATTAGAATACACACGAGGTGCCATCAACATACCAAAGATCATCTTCTATTAGCGTGTTTTTTTTTTCCAAACATCTGATGATATCAAATGTTGCACACAACTTCTTCTACCAAATAATAAGATTATATCCTTTCTATCCTTTCTACTTCCACTTTTATAGGTGAAGAGTCATGGGTGTGAATAATTAGGATTTTTACTACGTTACCAAATCTTGTGTGTATTCTTGCTTTGTAACTGCCGAGTGGTTCACCCTCCAAAACATCAGATCGCTGTTGGCTTTACTGGTTTTATAAAAAATGAACAAATATCCATGGACAAAACCTTGCCTTTCTGACTTAAAACTGGCTCCATTGTAATGGGTATATTAGAAGAATGTAAAACTGAAAGTGCTACTTCCAAAGTTTAATATTTACTAACTTTTTTATATACAGAATATAAGAATATAGGGGTTTCAGTGTTCTGGAAAGCGAAGGTTTTCCAGAATATATAACGACTTCAGAATATAAGGGTGTGAGTGTTTTGGAAAGCAAAGGTTTTCCAGAATATTTAACGATTTCCGATTGTTTGAAAATATTTACCCTTTTTAAAGAAAAGGTCCGACGATGAGTTGGACCGGCGACGATTTAGCCCGGCCTTGAGTTAGGCTGGCGATGAGTTGGCGGTATGGCATTGTAATCACTGGATAAGCCTCAGAGTGGGCAACTGCTACAAGCAGAGTGCCTCAAGAACCCGTCCTTGGCCCATTACTATTCCTGATTCACATTAATAACATAGATTTAGGAATAACTAGTAGAATAGCCAAATTTGCCAGTGATACTAAACTTCAGATACATGCTGTGAACTCAAAAAGACGTAGAAACCTAAAGAGTGGATCTGATTAAGTTAGGTAAATGGTCCAGAAAATGCGTTTCATCTGTGGGAAATGCAAAGTTATGACCATAGGTTATAGTAACCCACAAACAAATTACTTGCTGCTGGGTAATGAAATAGAAAGTGTATATTATGTTCCCTGTTTTGTCTTATTCTAAATTCTTGGTGTACTCCTTCAGTTATATCCAGTTGCCCTGTTTGTAGTCTAGCTTTTTTATAATTTTCCTTTCTTTTAGATAAGGAATATTTACCTGAAACCTAACTATTCTACGGTCACTTATGCCAATATTTTCGCCTACTGAGACACTGTATACTAATTTTTCCTCTGTTGTTAGCACAATATCTAGTGTGTTGTTTTCCCTAGCTGGTTTATCGATCCACTGATGGAGGAATTCATTGTTGACAAATACTAGTAGTCTGTGACCCTCTGTGTATGATGTAGAATTCAGTATTCCAGTTCACTGCTGCATTGAAGTCTCCCATTAGGACAGCTAGCTTCTTGTCCAATTTGTGTGTACAACTCTTCGTCCTGTTCTTGTGGGTGATGTTGTGGTCTGTATATTAAATTAAGATATTTTCACCTGTCACTTCATATTTGGTTTTTAATTTTATTTCTATAGGGCTTAGGTGACTTTTGACATAGAGCATTACCCTTCCATCTTTTTTGGTAAGGCGATCCTTCTTGAAAAGCTTGAAACGTTGGATTTCATATTCTCCAATAAAATCCTTTGTTTTTTCTTGAATCCAGGTCCTGGCAATGCTTATGACATCTAGTTCCTCCCTAGTTACCATCGCCCTGGAGTTTTCCATTTTTTCTTTAACCGACTGAGCACTGAATTGAGCCACTCAGGAAATTTTCTACCTTTTTTTTTCTCTTCTTCTGTGGCTTTGCTAGTTTCCCTGATTTATTAGGGTTTTAGTTTTACTTTTATCTTCATTATCTAAATTTTCTGCCAAATTTACTCTGTTTATTGTTTATTGTTTATTTTTGTTCTAAGGGTCGAGTTTGCCCTTTGTCTACGTGTTCTTTAAGTAATTGTACAAGTTGAGATTAAGTTGGTTTCCGTATACACTCTTGCCTTCTTCACAAAAGTGTATTCCATCTATTTTGTATAATTCTCTTTTGCTGTAGAAAGTTTCCCAAGGATCT
>NC_090736.1:60986144-60996144 GCF_036898095.1 Palaemon carinicauda | reverse complement strand
AAAGAATTAAAACTCTTCTTCAGAATAGATTGATCTCCGTAAATCTTGAAAGATTTTCTCAATAAGCCATTTTTATTTTTGTGCAATTGAAGAAGAAACAGACCAAATGTGTCTCGAAAGTAAATTTCCTTTTGAGAATCACACCTAATATTTTCGAAAAGTCATAAAAAGTTAAAGAAACATTATCAAAGGCGATATCCGGATGTTGAGGAGCCAGTGTCCTTGACCTACTTAAGTTTTTTAGGATTCAACTTCATAATATATATTTTTAAACATAAAACTTACCCGCTGGTTATATAAGAATGGCTAAAGTCCCTGATGCTCCCTGACGCTCCGGCAGAACTATTCAAAACTCGCGGCTATCGCAGATATGACAGGTGTACACTAGCACCCTGGTGGACTACAGGTAGAACTAATCCAACCTATTCAGATTTTCTCTGCCAGCCATACATGCCAGAACGTTGAAAATTTACTCGCTATTTACATTCAATTGAACGGTTTATTTGGTGATGTATTCTGTCTTTTTGTTTTTGGCTTTCGCTTTAGTGATTTCCTTTTCAATTTTTCTTGAAATCTTTACTATTTTGGGGTTATTTAGTTATTTTGACCTTTGTTATTGTTTAATTCTCTCTCGTCACTTTTCAACATGGCCGACCCCTCCCCTGTATATAGGAAGTGTAGTAAGGGTTGTCAGACTCGCCTTCCTAAAGGTTCTATTGATCCGCACACAATAATTGTGTGCTTTTGGGGATCGGTGTGAAGAATGTTCTTCGTTAACTGAAAGTCAGTGGGTAGCTTATGAGCTTTATACTCAGAAATTAGAGATAGGATTAGACGTAGTTCTTCCCGTTCTGTGTATTTACCTGTGTCTGATATCATTAATCCTATTCCTTCGCCCGTAGTGGTAGATCAAGAGCCGAAAGAACCTACGATGATGGATATGTTGTCCGCGATTCAAGCTCTCGGTGTGACAGTTGAATGTTTAGCAGTGGACAAAAAGAAAATTATGTCTAAAATTAATTTACTTAAAGGTGGTTGTACTAGTGATCAATCGAGAGTTAAAAGTTCAACAAATGTGTTCAGTGTTGTGGAGGGCGCGCATGCCCGATCCTGTCGTTCGCCTAGCCTAAGACCTCTGTCAAGCTCCCGGAACCAGGGGAAAAGTTATGTCGAACGGCGAAAGGGAACGAGAGGCTTCATCAATCGCGCAGACGTTCCCTCGAGTGATCCTGCTGCCGTAGCTCAGGTAGCTCACCCTCACCATAGAAAAAGTGAGGTTAGTGCTTTGTCTCCGTCTTCAGATGAGGGGTCATGTGACGATATGTGGTGTAAAGCCTCTAGAGTCTAGACCGATTAAGAGGAAAGTTCAGTCAGTGGAACAGCGCTACGTTTCCTCTCTGCAACAGCCAGGCTGTAGCCATTGGGATACACCTGAGCGTCCTCGGTCCCTTGACAAGTGTTCGCCTGCGAAGCGCTGGAGTGTGGGTTCCGATAGAGATAAAGTAATTGATTCTGATGTAAAGTTAATAACTGGCTCAGGCCTGACGGTTCATGCTTCACCTCTCCCTTCGGACTGGTACTCTTCTCCCAAAAGTGATGAACGGTTGGATAGGGATGAAGAGGGCGAATTCGCTGTAGAAAAGGCTGCGCGATTATTGCCTCAAGGTGATCCAAAGTGGTCTATGTTGTTGGACATGAAACAGCAGCTCTCGTTGATGATGCAGTCTTATTGACCGGCTGTTGGCAGTGCGGCTGGGCGTCAATCTTCCGTGGTACACCCGTTGTCGCACAGGCAGCTTGTTGTCTCTGGGGCTGACGTGATATCGCACAGGCGGTCTCCCAGTTTCACTGCTCAGCGGCAGGTTGAAGTAGATTTGTCTTGGCAGAGCCCTGTTTCACCGCATCTATTAAAAGCGCATACAGCCGATCGTCAGTCCAAGCGTGAAGACGCTCTTCAAATAGCGGAGTGAACCGCAAAGCAGCAGGATGGGAGCAGGCACGAGGTGGAGCGTCAGCGGCAGTAGCAAGCAGAACCTAGGCGGCAGCGTGACGAAGCTCAGAAGTTAATTGATGAAGCCGCGGAGCGTCAGTGGCAGCGCCAGGCATACACCAAGCGTCAGCGTGACGACCCATGCCAGTCGAGTCATGAATTGGCAGCGCGTCAGTGCGAGCATAGTGTGAGCGCGGAGCGTCAGTGCGAGCATTGCGTGAGAGCGGCGCGCCAGGACGCGGCGGAGCGTCAGCGCCAGCTAGATTCTTCTCATAGTAAGACCAATCATGACAGCAAACGCAAGGCGAGTGGCTGTCAATTGGATGTGGAAATAGAACAACGCAAGCGCGCCCATGTCGCCACTGATGTGCCTGCACAGGAAGGTCAATGTTTTGATCAAAGCACAGCTCCAATCACTGATTTGTTGGAGGAAGAATCGGATGAGGTTCTCTCTCAAGAGGAACAATTGGTTGATATCTCGGAGGGAGAAGAGGAGAAACCACCTCAACATTCGGTGGACCTCAAAAAGCTAATGCTAGTCTTCACGGAATTATTTCCAGACAATTTTAACCAGTTGCTCCGCGATCTCCCTGTTCTGAATTTACCTTAGGTAAAGCAGCAAAGACATCCTTTTATACCAAAATGGTGCTTTCCTGCTCTTCTAAGAGAGCTTTGAAATTAATGGGGGCATGGATGGATTCAAGGAAAGCTCTGGGCAAGACATGCTTTGCTTTTCCACCAGCCAAGTTAGCTTCTAAGTCGAGCGTTTGGTATGAGACGGGGGAAGTCTTGGGTTTGGGAGTTCCTGCGTCTGCACAGGGAGACTTCTCAAACCTGGTGGACTCTTCCCGTCGCCTGGCCATGAGGAAGACTAAAGTGTGGTGGTCACTGTCGGAGTTTGACCATCTCTTGAAAGGATTGTTCAGAGCTTTTGAGGTATTTAATTTTCTTGACTGGTCACTGGGAGCCTTAAGCAGAAAAGTAACCGAAATGAAGGACACGGACATGAGTAATATTATCCAGCTTATGTCTTGTATGGACAAGGCAGTTAGGGATGGTTCTAACAAGCTGGCTGCTCTGTTTGCAGCAGAAGTTATAAAGAAGAGAGCAACTTTGTGTTCCTTCGTCTCTGTGGGGGTCACTCCATGTCAGAGATCGGAGTTGCTTTTTGCGCCCATGTCTTCAGCTCTTTTTCTGCAGGACTTAGTGAAGGAAGTGGCTGCAAATTTGACTCAGAAAGCTACTCATGATTTGGTTGCCAAAACAGCCAGTAAGGTTTTGCCTACGTCCTTCTCTTCTTGTAGAACTAAGGAGGGGACATCATATTCTCATTCTGCTCAGCCCTTTCGAGGCGAACCTGCAGGGAGAAGTAATTTCAAATCGGAGCCAAGGAAGTCAAAGAAAAGAGGAGCCAAGCCCAGTTGAGGCCGGGTCTGACTGCTCTCCCCTTCAAGCAGAAGTGGGAGCCAGGCTAAACTACTTCTGGCAGGCCTGGGAAAAGAAGGGAGCGGACCCTTGGTCCGTACGTCTTCTAAAGGAAGGATACAAGATTCCGTTCTTATCAAAACCTCCTTTAGCCGCAGATCCTGTGGATCTTTCGCCCAAGTACAAGAGAGAACCGAAGAGGCAAGCCATGCAGCTTCAGGTGTCGCTTCTCCTGGAAAAGAGAGCGATAGAGAGGGTGCGGGACTTGGAGACTCCAGGGTTTTACAACCGCTTGTTCCTAGTTCCCAAGAGTTCAGGGGAATGGAGACCAGTTCTGGATGTAAGCGCACTCAACTGCTACATCCAGAACTCAAAATTCACCATGGAGACTCAGAAGACTGTGCTGGCAGCAGTGAGGAAAGGCGACTGGATGGTATCATTGGACCTCCACGACGCTTATTTCCATGTTCCGATACATCCAAGCTGCAGACGTTACCTAAGGTTCGTATACGGGAAGGACGTCTTCCAGTTTCGAGCCCTATGTTTCGGCCTCTGTACAGCTCCTCTGATTTTCACGAAACTAATGATGAATGAGGCGACCATGCTGCACTCGAGAGGCATCAGAGACTCCCTATACTTGGACGATTGGCTGATAAGAGCTCCCTTGGTTGATTGCTGTTTGAAGGATCTTCACTTGACTTTAGATTTGACAAAAGAATTGGGACTCCTAGTGAGCCCAAAGAAGTCACAGCTGACTCCATCCCAGAAGATCCTTTATTTGGGGATGGAGATTCAGAGTCAGGATTTTCAGACTTTTCCGTCACCTGCAAGAGTGCAGTCAGCACTTCTAAGGCTGGAGGCCTTTATGGAGACGAAAGTCACTTCAGTATGAGAATGGATGAGTCTTCTGGGAACCCTCTCGTCTCTAGAGAAGTTTGTATCTCTGGGGAGACTGCACCTACGTCCCCTTCAATTTCACCTCAATGCTCATTGGAAGAGGGGAGACAGTCTCGACAGGGAGAGTATTCCCGTTACGAGTACGATCAGAGCACATCTTCGATGGTGGAACAACAATGACAGAGGAACCCAGAACTCGTGTTGTTTTCAGACGCCTCAAATTCGGGGTGGGGAGCAACATTGGGAAAAAGAGAGATCTCATGGCGTTGGTCAAAGGAACAGGAGGCTCTTCATATCAATCAGAAGGAGCTCTTAGCGGTGCACTTAGCCCTCAAAGGATTCGAGGATCTGGTCCTAGACAAGGTGGTTCAAGTCAATGCAGACAGCACCACGGCCCTAGCAAATATAGCAAAGCAGGGGGGGGCGACCCACTCGAAGTCTCTGTACGAGTTAGCGAGATCTTATCTTCTTTGGGCAAAGGAAAGGAGGATTCTTTTATTGACACGGTTCATTCAAGGAGTCAAGAATGTGAGTGCGGACAGACTCAGCAGGAGGGACCAAGTTCTGTCCACAGAATGGACGCTACATCTAGAGGTTTGCAAGAAGCTGTGGCGGTTATGGGATCGTCCCCTCATAGATCTGTTTGCAACCTCAAAGACAAAGAGACTGGGAACATATTGCTCTCCAGTTCCGGATCTCGAGGCAGCTCACATAGACGCGTTCCTGGTACTTAGATTTCTTATGAGGGACAGGTTCAAACCTCTGCACTCGGCCACTTTTAAAGATATGACTTTGAAGACCCTTTTCTTAGTGAGCTTGGCGATGGCTAAAAGAGTCAGTGAGCTCCATGCTTTCAGCTAGAACATTGGATTCCGAAACGGGAAAGCGATATGCTCCTTGCAGCAGGGTTTTCTGGCCAAGAATGAATTCCCTTCTCGTCCATGGCCCAAGTCTTTTGAAATTACTAATCTCTATGACATAGTGGGCGATGAGATAGAAAAAGTACTCTGTCCTGTTAGAGCTTTAAGGGTACATTTGGACAGAACAAAGAGCTTGAGAGGCAGCTCAGAGGCGCTCTGGTGTGCAGTCAAGAACAACGATGACAGAGGAACCCAGACCTCGTGTTGTTTTCAGACGCCTCAAATTCGGGGTGGGGAGCAACATTGGGAAAAAGAGAGATCTCATGGCGTTGGTCAAAGGAACAGGAGGCTCTTCATATCAATCAGAAGGAGCTCTTAGCGGTGCACTTAGCCCTCAAAGGATTCGAGGATCTGGTCCTAGACAAGGTGGTTCAAGTCAATGCAGACAGCACCACGGCCCTAGCAAATATAGCAAAGCAGGGGGGGGCGACCCACTCGAAGTCTCTGTACGAGTTAGCGAGATCTTATCTTCTTTGGGCAAAGGAAAGGAGGATTCTTTTATTGACACGGTTCATTCAAGGAGTCAAGAATGTGAGTGCGGACAGACTCAGCAGGAGGGACCAAGTTCTGTCCACAGAATGGACGCTACATCTAGAGGTTTGCAAGAAGCTGTGGCGGTTATGGGATCGTCCCCTCATAGATCTGTTTGCAACCTCAAAGACAAAGAGACTGGGAACATATTGCTCTCCAGTTCCGGATCTCGAGGCAGCTCACATAGACGCGTTCCTGTTAGATTGGACACACATGGATGTGTACGCGTTTCCACCCTTCAAGATCCTATACAAAGTGGTGCAAAAGTTCGTATCTTACAAGGGGACCAGAATGACCCTAATTGCTCCTTTCTAGCCGTCAAGGGTCTGGTTCACGGAGGTACTAGAGTGGATAGTGGACGTGCCGAGAAGCCTCCGGTTAAGAGCAGATCTTCTCAGACAGCCCCATTTGGCAAGAAATCACCAAAACCTCCGAGATCTACGTCTGACTGCCTTCAGACTATCGAAAAACTCGCAAGATCTAGAGGTTTTTCGAAGGAGGCAGCCAAGGCTATTGCAAGAGCAAGGAGAGCCTCTACCATCAGAGTGTATCAGTCCAAATGGGATGTATTCAGAGAATGGTGTAAGGCTAACTCGGTTTCTTTTTCCAATACCTCTATAACACAGATTGCCGATTTCTTTTTAGATCTTAGGAATAAGCGTAACTTCTCTGCCTCGACGGTTAAAGGATACAGAAGTATGCTGGCAACTGTTTTCAGACATAGGAATCTGGATCTCTCCAACAATAAAGATTTACAAGACCTACTTAGGTCTTTTGAAACATCTAAGAGATGTCATCAGGTATCACCTGCTTGGAATTTGGATGTGGTACTTAGATTTCTTATGAGGGACAGGTTCAAACCTCTGCACTCGGCCACTTTTAAAGATATGACTTTGAAGACCCTTTTCTTAGTGAGCTTGGCGATGGCTAAAAGAGTCAGTGAGCTCCATGCTTTCAGCTAGAACATTGGATTCCGAAACGGGAAAGCGATATGCTCCTTGCAGCAGGGTTTTCTGGCCAAGAATGAATTCCCTTCTCGTCCATGGCCCAAGTCTTTTGAAATTACTAATCTCTATGACATAGTGGGCGATGAGATAGAAAAAGTACTCTGTCCTGTTAGAGCTTTAAGGGTACATTTGGACAGAACAAAGAGCTTGAGAGGCAGCTCAGAGGCGCTCTGGTGTGCAGTCAAGAAGCCCTCGCAGCCTATGTCGAAGAATACTCTATCCTCTTTTATAAGGCTTTTAATTAGAGAAGCTCATTCACAGTGTGATGAGGCAGATCTTAGACTGCTCAAGGTGAAGGCACACGAAGTGAGAGCAGTGGCTACTTCGGTAGCTTTTAAACAAAATTGTTCTCTGCAAAGCATAAAGGATGCGACTTTTTGGGGAAGTAAGTCTGTATTCGCATCTCATTACTTAAAACATGTTCAGACTCTTTATGAGGACTGCTACACTTTGGGTCCATTCGTTGCTGCGAATGCAGTAGTAGGTGAAGGATCTACCACTATGTTCCCCTAATTCCTAGTACCCTTTTCTTTCTCTTGGAACTTTGTTGTTTTATGGTTGCATGTGGAGATTGGTCAACAGTCTTCCGCAATCTGTTGATTTGGTCAGGTGGTCATGATGTTCCTTGAGAGCGCCCGGAACAGGGGTATTAGTTGAGGTCCTGTCATGTTATAGGTTATGGCACTGTTTGACAGCTCCTAGAGATCTTCAGCCCCCCGGGTGGACCGCTGGATCTTCTAAGGATAGCAGACAGAATGAGGCAGAGAACCATTGCAGTCTGCTTCCTTATCAGGTACGAACCTCTTATATTGGTTATGTGTAACTATTAAATGAATTTCCAATCAAATTGCTGTCTCTGACCCGCCACCAAGGGTGTCATCAGCCATTCTTATATAACCAGCGGGTAAGTTTTATGTTTTTATGATATTTTCATAAAATAAATTTTTGAACATAGTTACCCGCTGGTTATATAAATTATAATCCCACCCTCCTCCCCTCTAGAGACCAAGGGGCAAGGAAAATCTGAATAGGTTGGATTAGTTCTACCTGTAGTCCACCAGGGCGCTAGTGTACACCTGGCATATCTGCGATAGCCGCGAGTTTTAAATAGTTCTGCCGGAGCGTCAGGGACTTTAGCCATTCCTATATAACCAGCAGGTAAGTATGTTCAAAAATTTATTTTATTATGAAAATATCATATATATATATATATATATATATATATATATATATATATATATATATATATATGCACTGATTTTAGCTAGATATCTATTAAGGGGTTCAGTAACCCCAGATTTACATTCAGGAGATGGAATTGATGCAAAGAGAGAAGCATCATCTGCATATGCAACAAGCTTGTTTTCTACGTCAAAGCACTTGTCATGTGTATATAATATGAAAAGCAATGAGCCAAGAACACTACCCCGTGAAATACCAGATATCACATTCCTATACTCACTATGGTGCCCATCAACAACAATTATTTGAGATCTATTGCTGAAAAATTCAATGATAATGCTCAGAAACGACCAACACACTCCCAACTGTTGAGTTTTAAAACAAGGGCCTCATGATTAACATTGTCAAAGGCAGCACTAAAATCAAGGCCAATCATACGAACTTCCTGACCACAATCAAGGGATTTCTTTACACCATTGGAGATTGTAAAACGGGCATCACGGGCTCTGAGGCCTTAACGAAAACCAAATTGCAAACTAGGGAACAGTTGATTACCTTCAGCAAACTTATTAAGACGTTTTGTTAGAAGACTAAAAAACTTTAGATGATTTGGGAGTTATGGAAATTGGGCGGTCATCAGTTGGACTTGGGATACCACAAACATATTTACATGTGGAGTAACATTACCAGTTCTCCAACAAGTGCTAAAAGCTCCACTTCTTGCTAACTTTTGCAAAATAACAGATACATTTGGAGGTAAGAAATCTGCAGTTATTATAACAAACAAAGGAAAAATATCATTTGGGTCTACACCTCCATAATCATCAAGTTCCATCAACAGAGCTTTTATTTCATGAGATTGAAAAGCTAAATTATTTTAAACTCAGGAAAACACGAATGAGGAAGTTTAAGTTTCTCATTACTCAGCCAAAAGGGTTGCCTTTTCCTTTGGACAGTGATTGACTGAGCCATCTGGTTTACGTAAAGTAGGAACTGTTACATTTACACCAAAGAGTGCAGATTTAAGGGTAGTCCACCATTTATGTTCCTGGGTTGTACCAGAAAGGGTTTCTTTTATGGTTTAATTGTATTCCTTTTCAGTTAAAGTATAAACTTTCTGTACAAAAGCTTCAAGCTGAGTATATAGTTATTCGAGGTCAAATCTGATCTGTTACCCTTCCAAAGATGATAGGCCTCCTGCTTCTCCAAAAAAGCAATTCTACAATCATCATTGAAACATGGTTTTACCTTCACTTGGTACCTTAGCACACGAGAAGGGATACACCTGTCAATTATATCGACAAGATTCTCATTCAAAGGGACAACAAAATCAACATTACTATACAATTGTGACCAATTCAAGCCCAAAAGATCCTGCAAAATCCCATTTCAGTCTGCTTGAGATTCCATATAAATCTTACACGAGTATGATACATCAGGGACAGGCTTGTCAGTCTTCCCTACTAATGAAATCGATCCATGATCAGATGTCCCAACTGGAGAACCAACCTTACTTGTTATAACACCAGGAGAGCCAGTGTATATGAGATTCAAGCAGTTACGAAACCTGTGAATAGGTTCAATTATGATTTGCTCATAGCCTGATTCAGACGCAAAGTCTAAAGCTCTTAAGCCATGGTGAACGATAGGAGGATCAGAACTTAACCACTCCTTATGGTGAGCATTGAAATCACCAACAAAGACAAAATTGGCTTTTCTATCATCTTGTATCTTAGCCATAATGGTAATAAGACAATCGAAGATAGAATCATCCATATCTGGATTCCGGTAGATCGCACACAAATGCAAGTTATTACCTGAATCTCATGACATCCACATTCATAGCAGGACTTATGAGAAGCAGGGTACTCAGTCCTGATATACACCGCCATTCCCCAGGCCCTAAGGAGAGGATCACATTTCAACATTATTGGTTTCGTAAAGCCAGTTATAAGGAGCTCAGATGAGTCCCTCATATTAGAAACCAAAGTTTCTGAGCACAAAAGAATATCATACTGTCTGGACGCAACTGTAAGGTCTTGAATATT
>NC_090736.1:60976144-60981144 GCF_036898095.1 Palaemon carinicauda | reverse complement strand
TAGGATACTCCAAATCAAACCATTGTTCTCTGGTCTTGGACAGTGCCGTAGCCTCTTTTCCATGGTCTTTTGTCTTGGTTTAGAGTTTTCTTGCTTGAGCGTACACTCGGGACATTATTCTATCTTATTTCTCTTCTTGTTTTTAAAAAAAATATATAGTTTATATATGAAATATATATTTTAATGTTGGTACGGTTCTTAAATTACTTTATTTTAATTGTTAATTGATTTTCTTGTAGTTTCCTTTTTTCCTTTCCTCAGTGGGACTATTTTTCTTGTTGAAGCCCTCGGGCTTACAGCATTCTGCTTTTCCAACTAAGGTTGCAGCTCAGCAACTAATAATAATAATATTAATAATAATAATACCTGACAGCGTATTTCTAGACAACTGAATGCCTTACTTCGTTAAAAAAAAACTATTATTTTCCCTCTAAGGTAATTCAAGACTGAACCCAATCTTTCTTTTTTACTTTTTACATGAAACGTTTATGATATATAATTCATAACGGAATTATATGATCGGATTTCACCGCATGATATTTTAACACAGTGTACTCTACTTAATGATCTTTCTCTCTCTCTCTCTCTCTCTCTCTCTCTCTCTCTCTCTCTCTCTCTCTCTCTCTCTCTGTTTGTCTAAAAAAATTCCAATATACGTCTGTATTTCCTGTTTTTTTATTACACTTTGAGTCATTTAAGAAAATGATAAAAAAATTATCTCCTTTATTTATCAAGTTTAAAACCCATTAAACCTACATTTTAAAATAAAAGAGTCCATTCTTATTTCACATAAAATTCTATAAAACATTAGAACACTGATCTCTTTTCGATAGAGTTTTTTAAAATTGCATAAATAGTAAGTAACTGGATCAGCTATAATCCTTTCTCCGTTCCTTTAATATCCCTCAAAAAGGAAATCCCTTTTCGAAAAATCTCCCATAACATTTCAGTCACCTTCAACCTGCTACTGAACGAATATCAAACGACAGTTCCACGTACGTCACGTCCAACCGGCTTTAGAATGTAAAACTGTTCACAGTACATTTGGCATTTCCATGGAGTTATTTCATGCGTAATGATTCGAGAACCTGGGAATGTTCAAAGGCCTTTATCACACGGTTGGAGATTGGAGAAATGAAAACAGTTTGGTTTGGGTTTCTGTTGAGAGAGAGAGAGAGAGAGAGAGAGAGAGAGAGAGAGAGAGAGAGAGAGAGAGAGAGAGAGAGAGAGAGAATTCAACAAGGATTATAAATAATTCTGAGTGAAAATTCAGCGGGAAGTGAGGGAGAGAGAGAATTCAAACCGCATTTACAAATACATCTGAGCAAAAATTGGGAGAGAGAGAGAGAGAGAGAGAGAGAGAGAGAGAGAGAGAGAGAGAGAGAGAGAGAGAGAGAGAGAGAGAGAGAGAGATTAAACAACTTTTTAATATATATGTATGTATCTTTATATAAAACGAATATTACAATTGTTTCAACAAATAAACGACTATGATCACATGCACTGAAGGCAAAGAATAAAAAACTAGTAGAGGTTGATATCCATCACTTCAGTGGAAAAAATACTCTTGCCAAAGTACTATTGCTATCCTTTGCTTTTCTGGCAAATCTAATATTCAGTAGAGCAGAGAGAGTTGATGATTGCCCTCCTGAATGTCACTGCCACTAAGAAACAAATAATACGAATGATTGTTGAATGAATGAGTAATATGCCTCCAGTACAAGGAAACCAGACCATCACAACTGGACCAGATCCACAGCCAATAGAGATAGGAGCTGGCTTCCAACAGACCAATTTTTTATCAAGAAACTAATGTTGGGATGGCCTACTGCATGATCACATGCTTCAAGAAACTACTGCTTGACAGCAGGCTATCAGAGCTGTTTCAGTGGACACAGATGTCCTGATCATTTTAGCCCATCATTTGTATGCAGAAACAAATGGATTACCAGCAAATATGTCACTTTATATAGAATCATCCATGAAAACCACTCCCCTAATTATACATACATACATATACCAATGCACTTCCCCCAATTTTTGGGGGTAGCCGACATCAACAAATGAAACAAAAACTAAAAGGGGACCTCTACTCTCTACGTTCCTCCAACCTAACAAGGGACTCAACCAAGTTCAGCTGGTACTGCTAGGGTGCCACAGCCCACCTTCCCACATTATCCACCACAGATGAAGCTTCATAATGCTGAATCCCCTACTGCTGCTACCTCCGCAGTCCTCTAAGGCATCGGAGGCAGCAGCAGGGCCTACCGGAACTGCGTCACAATCGCTCGCCATTCATTCCTATTTCTAGCACGCTCTCTTGCCTCCCTCACATCTATCCTCCTATCACCCAGAGCTTCCTTCACTCCATCCATCCACCCAAACCTTGGCCTTTCTCTTGTACTTCTCCCATCAACTCTTGCATTCATCACCTCCTTTAGCAGACAGCCATTTTCCATTCTTTCAACATGGCCAAACCACCTCAACACATTCATATCCACTCTAGCTGCTAACTCATTTCTTACACCCGTTCTCACTCTCACCACTTCATTCCTAACCCTATCTACTCGAGATACACCAGCCATACTCTTTAGACACTTCATCTCAAACACATTCAATTTCTGTCTCTCCGTCACTTTCATTCCCCACAACTCCGATCCATACATCACAGTTGGTACAATCACTTTCTCATATAGAACTCTTTTTACATTCATGCCCAACCCTCTATTTTTTACTACTCCCTTAACTGCCCCCAACACTTTGCAACCTTCATTCACTTTCTGACGTACATCTGCTTCCACTCCACCATTTGCTGCAACAACAGACCCCAAGTACTTAAACTGATCCACCTCCTCAAGTAACTCTCCATTCAACATGACTTTCAACCTTGCACCACCTTCCCTTCTCGTACATCTCATAACATTACTCTTACCCACATTAACTCTCAACTTCCTTCTCTCACACACACTTCCAAATTCTGTCACTAATCGGCCAAGCTTGTCTTCTGTGTCTGCAACCAGTACAGTATCATCCGCAAACAACAACTGATTTACCTCCCATTCATGGTCATTCTCCTCTACCAGTTTTAATCCTCGTCCAAGCACTGGAGCATTCACCTCTCTCACCACTCCATCAACATACAAGTTAAACAACCACGGTGACATCACACATCCCTGTCTCAGCCCCACTCTCACCGGAAACCAATCACTCACTTCATTTCCTATCCTAACACATGCTTTACTACCTTTGTAGAAACTTTTCACTGCTTGCAACAACCTTCCACCAACTCCATATAACCTCATCACATTCCACATTGCTTCCCTATCAACTCTATCATATGCTTTCTCCAGATCCATAAACGCAACATACACCTCCTTACCTTTTGCTAAATATTTCTCACATATCTGCCTTACTGTAAAAATCTGATTCATACAACCCCTACCTCTTCTAAAATCACCCTGTATTTCTAAGATTGCATTCTCTGTTTTATCCTTAATCTTATTAATCATTACTCTACCATACACTTTTCAAACTACGCTTAACAAACTAATACCTCTTGAATTACAACACTCATGCACATCTCCCTTACCCTTATATAGTGGTACAATACATGCACAAACCCAATCTACTGGTACCATTGACAACACAAAACACATATTAAACAATCTCACCAACCATTCAAGTACAGTCACACACCCTTCCTTCAACATCTCAGCTCTCACACCATCCATACCAGACGCTTTTCCTACTCCCGTTTCATCTAGTGCTCTCCTCACTTCATCTATTGTAATCTCTCTCTCATTCTCATCTCCCATCACTGGCACCTCAACACCTGCAACAGCAATTATATCTGCCTCCCTATTATCCTCAACATTCAGTAAACTTTCAAAATATTCCGCCCATCTTTTCCTTGCCTCCTCTCCTTTTAACAACCTCCCAATCAGAATGCATAGAGACATCATAGCAAACATTCTTGCTGCTCACGCACGTACGAGATGTGACATACTTTCGTCCTTTGCTGGTGTAGGTAAAGCAACAGCCTTTTAAAAGCGGAAAACGTTAAATGGTCTTCTGAAACTTTGCGATTTAAGTGCCACAAAGGAAGAGATAACAAAATCGTGGCTAGCCTACAGTTCACATACATGCTAGCATATTTATTCAAAGGTATTACATCATTTGTACTGTATATTTTTTCCGATGTAGCATCATCAAGGCGATTCTCCTTGAACTGGTTCCAACTGTCGATTGCATATAGTTCTTTCAATTTCTTCAAAAATAGGATGGTTGCATGAAATATCTTCCTTCATTTCTTACATTCTTCATCTTTTCAAATCTACTTGCTGATTCAAGCCTATTATATTTATTCAAAGGTATTACATCATTGTACTGCATATTTTTCCCGATGTAGCATCATCAAGGCGATTCTCCCTGAACTGGTTCCAACTGTCGTTTGCATGTAGTTCTTTCAATTTCTTCAAAAATGTGATGGTTGCATGAAATATCTTCCTTACTTTCTTTCATTCTTCATCTTTTCAAATCTACTTTCTGATTCAAGCCTAGCATATATATGCAAAGGCATTACATCATTTTCACTGCATATATTTTCCGATGTAGCAACATCAGGCGATTCTCCTTCAACTGATTCTAACTGTCGTTTCCATATAGTTATTTAAATTTTTCCAGAAATGGGATGGTTGCATGTAGAAAATGTGTCAGGAAGTCCACTCCAGGTGAATCAATCCAAATGCTGTGATAATACTCCACCCGATGTGTAGGCTCTATTGCTACCGGGTGGAGCTGTGAACCGGATGTAAATACCACATCAATGGATGAAAATCATCACAATATCGTGCTCAAATAGAAATAAATTCCTACATCATACCTGGGATCGAACAGAACTGGTTCACTACAGAAAATTACTAGTGTATGAGTGTGGAACTAAGTCTCTGTCGATCAACTGCATTTTGTGTTTAGTCGTGGTAAGGATCCCTTTTTCCGGT
>NC_090736.1:60948644-60973644 GCF_036898095.1 Palaemon carinicauda | reverse complement strand
TAAATCCCATGAATTATTCACCTGAATTTTCGCCAGAGTTTAAAACAAAAGAGGCATTGTCGTCAGTCTTTTTTTTCCTCAGCGTTGAGATATATTGTTTAAATATCGATATATTTACTCTTGCTTTTCCTTGATCTATGACGTGTCCATCACCGGAGAAACAAAGAGACCAGCAAAAGACACCATTCAATCCTTCTTTCTTATTTATATTTCTGTGGTCGACATTTCCATCAGAGAAATCCTCTCATTTTTGTCTTTCCCTCTCACATATGCGTAATCTTAAACATGTATCCCCTTTTCCTTTTTCTCTTTCTTTCTTACATATTACATATTCTTAGACATACTGTTCATACCACATTCATTTGTTTTCTCTTTCTCTCTTACATATACATATTCTTAGACATACTATACATACTACAATTATTTTTTCTCTTTCCTTCTCACATATATGTATTCTTAAACATATATACCTCATTCCCTTTTCTCTTTCTTTCTCACATATTACATATTCTTATACATACATACCACAATAATTTTTCTTTCTCTCTTACATATACATATTTTTAAACAAACTCTACATACCACATTCAACTTTTTCCTCTTTCTCTCTTACAAATACATATTCTTAGACATATTGCACATACTGCATTCGTTTTTTCGCTTTCTCTCTCAAATATACTTATTCTTAGACATACTGTACATAACACATTCATTTTCTCTCTCCAACATATACATATTCTTAACCATACATACCCATAGACCCGTGTATGATTTCTAGAAGAAAGTCGTATGCAGTACTAATTTATCAAAAAACAAAAAGTCTGCAATAAATAGACGCAAAGGGGCATATGTAAACTGTAATTCTTTTTTTAAATGATTAAGATTTAATCCAATGTTTGTTATTTTGTTTTAAATAAGAAATGAAAGAATTGAGCTACAACAACCATATGAAGAAGACTCGAAGAAAATTGTAGGACCCTATTTATTCAGTGAAAGAAATACAGAAAAGAGAAAAAGAAATTTTATTCAAGATGTGTAGAAAAAGACAAGATAGTATAAAAGACAGATAAACTCAAACATAAAATACATCGCAAGATTACTATGCATCGACCATGAAACTGAAACCGAATAATGAGCCATAAACATTTCAAAACGATATTTTCATTATTATTATTATTATTATTATTATTATTATTATTATTATTATTATTGTTATTATTATCATTTTTATTATTATTATTATTATTATTATTATTATTATTATTATTATTATTATTATTATTATTATTATTATTATTATTATTATTATTATTATTTTTAAAAGGGGGAGGTTTACCATCCCAAATGAGTCAAGCTTGACTCCTGCAGAGCTGGCCAGAATAAATTTGGGAATAAAATTATTATAAATATAAGATAGAAATTAAATAAATTATAGTGTAAAAACTTTTCATCAGATCATATATACAGTTTGTTTGCGTATTGAAACAGTTAATAGTTTGATGAGAAAATTGGAAAAAAACTTATCAAGTGCTGCAAGTAATGTCATTTACAATTCAGTAAATATCGATGATAAATATAGAGGCTTTAAAAAAAATATAAAACTCGTTATGGTAAATACTTTACGATGTGATGTAAATGGAGTGACATTGACTTAGGTGTCTTATCTTTACTTTTACTTTATGGGATGCTTTCTGGTCGTGTACAGCAGGGGATCTCTACTCTCTACAGGACCTCCACTGTCGTTTATGATGTTCAGTCGGGAGAATTTATTTTTATATAAATGTTTGTGTGGGAACTTAGTCATGGAAAGCCTCCCTACGTCAGTTACACAAAGATCATCAAGGGAGGATAATGAGCACTTACACTCGGGGTACAAACACCCTGCTAATAAAACTGACGTAGTTCCTTAACCATCATTCTTAAATACTAAAGGGGAAATTTTTACTCTCCAGAGGCCGGAGAACACACGTGAAAATAAAAGTATTTTATGGCCTACTCTAGCTTTGTCAGGTCTATAGTCATCATCACTCTTAGGCTCTGTTTCGGCTCCGTCCCAGTGACCCCAGTGAGATGCTGGACTAGAATCTTATGTTAATGCAATTAGATACAATAAAAAATGGGAGCAGTGGAGTATAAAAGTATAAAGTAAAGTTAAATGGGGATCTTCACCTTCAAAGCACTAAGTTAAAGAGCGTACACTCGCTGATACCAACTTACATATATCTACAGTGAGTTACTCTCAACATCTCTGGTGCTTCTGACTCGTCCTATAGTATAACCTGATAAAATTCATATAATGGTGTTAAAGATACCAAAGTTTGTAATCTATTCCAAATAATTTATTACAGCATTAATGATTTATTCACATAGCAAAATTAATGATTGAAAAGATTATCAGTAACTCAATTATGATTTATTCACATGGCAAAATGAACAAGTGAAAAGAGAATCAGTTTACAACACGAATTATTGAAAATATTAAACGGAATTAACTCGTGGATCTAACCCTCAAACGGAATAAATAAAATCAAAATGTTCTGATAAACAATTTGTGCGTTGGCTGCTGTGTGGTCCCAACATGTGGTCAGTGACCTCAAGCAATTAATAATACAAAAAATTGAAAGTACACTAATTTCCATGCACGCAGCCCGAAAGATGTAATGCCTGAATGTTACCTAAACTTAACTTATGAGACAAATAGAAGCTTATCTAAAGGGGGAATGGCCAGTAATTGAACTCACAAGATTTAATATGTTGTGCGCGCCCGTGTCCTGAGCGTGGCGGTCTTCAGTTTGCTTCACTATGCCTACAGCACTTGTTTTGCAGAGTCTGTGGCCTCTTCCAACTAGCCCTCAGACTAGAACAGAGGTTTCTGTGGAATTAGCTGCTTTTCACTAACACTCACAAGTCATCTGCTTAACCTCGTCCTTTGTAGACTCTGGGTCCGTTATTGTGCAAGGGAACAGGCTAGTGGTGGAGAGTGGGAGCACGAGGTTTACCCTGGCGCCTGGCTTGGCAGTTCTTCTTAGTACCGTGGCCTGTAACTTTGTGAGGTCAAGTTCATGACAACCTGAACATATATCTTAATGCGTAGGCCAGTGGTCTTGAGGTGCCAACTCTCATTTAGGACAGGCTTGAAACACTTGTGACTCGAGAGTTTTAAGCAATACACTTATTCAGAATACAAGGAGAAATCTTGCAATTCCAGGGGACAAAGATAATCCTAACTCTAAACATCTGGTATACAAAACAAAAAATGAAACTAAAATGTAGTTTAGCAAGTCGGGCTTACGTGTGTGGACAACCATACCTCCTAGACTAGCAGACTTGAGTTGTATTTAAGAGATTTAAAGTACCTAAATACTTAAGGTAAAATAATGAATACAAAATGAACACAAAAGTATTAATCTTCAGACACTCGCTTATGGAAGAATCATCACTCACATTTTCCGGCCGTGATGTCACGAACAATAACAAAGTCTACGTATAAAGTGTGATTAGGAGTAGTGAAGAAAATTCTTCACACCCTGAGGATAAAGGGAGAAAAAGAGAAGGGTTAGTGTAGACAAATGCAATGTGGGTTAGGTGTTAGTATATATGAGATGTGTATACTAAATGAATAAAGAATGAATGTGATTCCTTGCACTATGCTAGGTCAGCAATTGGCATTAAGTTGAACCGCAACCACGTACGAGATAAGTGCAAAGTATGATTACAAGCGAGAGTCAAACAAAAGTGGTACGATTACAAGCGGAAGTAAAACAGAGTTAACTGTGACTTGGTACAAAAAGGTAACTACAATTGCAAGATAAGAGCAGAGGGAAGGACAAATCAAAACTTCAGCAGCCCTTCACATGGGTGCTCGGGCAACCAAGGTTGATGAAGACTATGCAAACCTACTACAAGACCTCCTGGAATAGGGCTCGTGCACATTCAGCAGAGGCCCGTGCAGGCCTGCCGTGGCCGGGTGCCACGGTGACTACAGGAGACATAGCACCGGGTGTGGTGCCAATATCTCTCTCGGCCAGTTGGTCTCTAGGTGCGTCGAGATATTCGAGAGGATGGGTGTTAGGAGGTTCCTCCTGACTTGGTTCTGATAGTGTTTGGCTATTTTCGTTAACCTCCAGAGGTATGAGTCAGTTGACTGGACGCACATACTCTGCATTTGCGGAGCGGACCTTGACTGTTCTGATGTATCCATCTCGACCTGGGTATACTTCGAGTATACGGGTCAAAGGGTACTCCTCTCGACTGACCTCGTCCAGATTCAACAAGCATAAATCTCCAACCCTGGCGATGGATGGGTGGAGGCGACTAGACTTCTGGTATCGTTCTCAAAGGGAACTGACATAGACGTACTTCTTCCTCTTCAGGAATGTTTGCAGCATGTTGATCAGTTTCTGGTAATCATTGCGGAGGATGACCCCGTCTTGAAAAGCAGGATCAGTCAAGTGAGCCAGGTGGACTTGAGGTGCCAATTAGAGGGTTTGACCATACAGTAGGTGGCTTGGGGTCAAAGGCGTATCAGTAGGATCATCCCCATCCAGATATGTTAGAGGCTGATCATTCACCACGTATTCGACTTCTCGGACCAAGGTCACAAACTCATTATATGTAGGGTGGCAACGGTAAGTGACTTTGCGCAAGTTGAGTTTGGTAAACCCAATCAAGCGCTCGTAAAACCCTCCTTGCCATGGGGCTCGAGTAAAGATGAACTTCCAAGTGAGGTTGTGGTCCCGTTTGAACTCGTCGATAACAGGGTGTTGCATGAGCTCTGTCAAGATTGTCTGACCAGCTTGAAAGGTTGAGGCATTGTCGGACACCAGGCACTGGGGCATCCTGAATCGGGCAACGAACCTTCGTATTGCTTGGACTAGTTCCACAACTGTCAAGGAAGTAGTAGTTTTTAGAGCTACCGCCCGCGTGGCAGCGCAGGTAAACAGCAGTACGTAGACCATGTCCACATGTGAACAGTGTACCTTGAAGCCGCCAGTGTAGTCCAGTCCAGTTACTCTGAAAGGGACCTCAGCATTGATGCGGTTGGGGTGGACTGGAGCTAACGATGGTGATGGGTACGGCTGGCCTTGTACTTGTACTCTTTTGTAATGTATGCACCGTTTGAGAATCTTCTTCACTTGTTGTCGCATTAGGGAACCCAAAATTCCTTGCGCAAGTGAATAAGAAGAGTGGAGATGTTACAGTGCAGCAGCACTTCATGCCAGTGCTCAGTGGGACTCTAGGAGTATGGGGTCCATGTAGCCGGACTCCGGGGGTGCATCACTGAGACGGGACCGACCTCTTAAAACACCGTTATTGTCAATATCAGGATTCGGTTGTTCGATAAAGGCTCGTTCATCAGACATCAACAAGGCGGGTTTACCTTGCAATTGGCGTAATTTTTGGGGGTAACTGGCCCCCTGTGACACACGAATGATGGCAGTAAGTGGTCTTTGTGGGAACCTGTGGACTAAATGGGGGAATTTGTGCTCGGCCCACCCGCTCGTCACACGCAGCAAAGCTGCATAGCTCCTAACCGCCTCATCAAGAGATGAGAAATGAGCAAATCTTTGAGTCTGTGGCGGCAAGAGTCTGATGGGACAGGCTTTTATCTCCCATTCAGTCGGGAACCTCCTTTGGTCCGGGTAAGCTGAGACGTCGATCAGCCAGGCTGGTCCATGAAGCCATAAGTTGGACTTGAGGACGACTTTGGCGGTAACTTCCCGCGACGCCAGGTCGGTGGGATTGTAGGACATGGGGACATGCTTGAGACATGCTTATGCGGTTTATCTCCTCGACCCTATTGAGGACGTATGGGGACGTGCTCTGCCGGCTGTGTACCCATTGTAGGGCCGTAGAAGCATCGGACCACACTGTTGTAGAGACGTACGCTTCAGGACGTAATTCTATCAGATACTTGGCTAGTTGGCAACTTAATGTTCTTGACACCCTTGTATGTTTTAAGAATTGCACCGAGCTCGCGGATCAATTCTTCGCTAAGGCAGGAATCCCAACTCTGATCCATCATCAAGAGTTTCTGAATGAAGAGCTTGCCGAGGACAGTGACTGGCGAGATCAGGCCAATATGGTCGTAGATAGACGAAAACAGAGAGACAACCTTACTTTGGGTGTTGACGTGCAAGTAGTCCTCTAACATCAGATCTGAGGGGAGCTTGACAGCTAATGTGTCATCAGCAGTGTTCCAGTCCAGACCGAGGTAATCTTGGGGGCCCGTTTCGCGGAAGTCAACCGAGACGGGGGCATTAGTGGTCTACTTGGCAAGGGACATGCTGGCTTCCAGCATAATTTTTTCTATGGACGGTCTTTCGCTAAAGATGTCTGTGGGCGAGTCATAGCAACGTTGGAAGTTGTCAACGTACAAGCTTGTTTTAAGCTGTGAGGCAAGACTACTCATTTGAGCATCCAGATGGTGTTGGATTGTCTGGTTGAGCAAATATGGGCTCGAGGTGACACCAAACAGGACCACCTTGAAGCGGTACGCAACAACTCCGGTCATACTGGAGTCCTTAAAGAAAAGAAACCGACAGTAATCACGGTATTCCTGGGCGATATCTATCCGTAGAAAAGCCTGAGAGATGTCTGCCGTCAAACCAAATGGCTTTTCTCTAAACCGGAGGATCGTGGACTGAATTTTTGAGGCCAATTTTGTGCTGGTGTACAAGGATTCATTCAGAGACCTTGAATTCTGTCCCAATTTAGCCGAGGTATTGAATATTATGCGCATCGGTGTGGAGGTGGAACTTTTGAGAACAGGATGATGTGGTAGGTAGTGCATTTGTCCGTCATTATGAGGTTCTAGCTCGACCGGCTCGATAAAGCCCTCCTTTATGTACTCGTTAAGGATGGCCTGGTATTTGATGAATAACTGAGGGTCCTTAGATTTTTAAGGGACATCAGCTGGGCAAAAGCCCTACCAAAATTTATCTCTGGTCGGCTATCACTCGAAGGGTAGTTGCACCGTGTATCTCCCGTTTGCATACCGGGGCTGTACTCCCACAGGGTCTGTTACTCTGATGCGGTTTAGTGTGAGCGACAGATTATCGACCTCTGCGGGTTCTGTCCCTTCCCGTGACCAGTCTGGCAGCTCTCCCCAAACCACATATCTACTTGGTGTACTGAACAAGTTGACACCCGTGATGTTGTAAGTGCTCTTGAGGAGTCGGGGAAGATAATCGGCTCCGAGGATGATCTCTATGCCAGTCGCATTGTCATCTGGCTGCCTGTCTGCAAGACGTAGACCACTAGCCTCTAGAGTGCGAACTGCATGGGTATATCCAGGCGTCCTTATGTTCTTCCCCACGTTCGAGTTGACGGCGATCAATTTTCAAATTGAACTGTACCAAGTCTGAACATTGAGGTGGTTCGTCCATGTTGAACGAGTTGAGTCGGAACACGATTTTGCCAACAGGAGCAAGGTTCAGTGACTTGACTACATTGGGATGCACAAATGTACGTTGGGCACCACAATCCAGGAAAACTCGGGTGGTGTGTTTAAGTTTTCCATTAACTAGATCACCAGTGAAGGTGGGTAGAGCAGCTGGGTATTTCGTTCGCCTGGTTGGTTTGTTCAGTCTCACTCGATTCTATATGGTTAAGTTGAACAGAAGGTGGGTCTGCTCTTGGCCCATCAGGTTGGTGACCCACAGTCAAGATGTTAGGGCAGAGAGGCAATTTGTGACCACGTTGGCAGTTCTGGCATGAAACATGGGCGGTGCAATCACGGGCAACATTTTGTGCAACAGCCTAGTTGGTTCAACCGCATCAATCGACTATTTGAATCAGGGAACCGGGGGCATTTTATGGATGAGTGACCATTGTGGTCATAGAAAAGACAATTGTACCGAACAGAGTTACCTGCTAGTGGGGGAGCTCTGGCAGGCTCCGGTGCATGCTTCTTAGTGGGTGTTGCTGGGTCCTGGGTTGGTATGGATGGTGTCTTAGGCTTAAGAGCATCACTGGATGTTCTAGGGAAGGGCTTAGCCAATTTTGTTTTTGAATTGCTGTTTACTCCAGAGTTAAAAGGTTTAACAGGAAGCCGGTCTTTGTTTGGCTCC
The DNA here is from genome assembly GCF_036898095.1 of Palaemon carinicauda. Classification (NCBI taxonomy): domain Eukaryota; kingdom Metazoa; phylum Arthropoda; class Malacostraca; order Decapoda; family Palaemonidae; genus Palaemon; species Palaemon carinicauda. The sequence goes on along the minus strand of NC_090736.1, from coordinate 60,965,572 downwards.
GTCAACAGTTTGAGCTATTGTAACGGCGATAAACTGTCTCCAAGAGATTGGGGTTTAGCTTACTCTAGATGGCATGCTCCAACAGATCTTCGGACAAGGGGGCTTTGGTCACTTGCACGTATTCTTCCTCAGCATTGTTCCACTCCATCAGAAACCGTCTGAGGTCGGGGCCATCATCCGCCGGGGTACTCATACTAAAGAACTTCTTACGCAGCAAATGATGGTCAAGATCAGGGGATTCGTACTCCTGAATGAGGTTAGCAATAGTCCTCTCGTACAAACCCTTTGTCCAGATCCTGTTTCCAGCAGGACGCCGAGCTGGTCCTTTTACGCACCGTAAAAGGATCTTGTACTTATCCGCTGGGGAATATTTGAGAGATTCATGGATGGTTTGACAAAACAGGCTCCACCAACTCGTCCAAAGTTCCCTACGACCTTCAAAGATGGGGGCGATCAGGTTCAGTTACAACAGACACATAAACAGTCTGTAAGTTTGCGCCAGGTGTTTGATTGTGGGCTTGGTCGCCAGTGGACTTATGGAACATAATGCCACTGAAGGCCGTTTCAATTCCTTTGGCACAGTCAACCAGCTTTGGGTAATTAACCACATGTTTATAATGAGACCGCCAAAACTGTTTGTATTCATTAAGTTTCTCCCTGATCCCTCCGATGTGAACGCTAAAGTGATCCAACCCGGGAGACATCATGCATGAAAGATCAACTGTACTTAGGCTATGGAGGGCCAGATCTGCATCCTTACATAGAAATTCGAAATCAACCTACTGTTGTTCAAGCCGTGAGTTAAGTTCTTCCAAGCTGAGAGCTTCAGCCTGAGGTTGTGGTGGGTTATCGAGATTAAGAATTTGTAAAGACATTTTGGATGAAACCTGTGGATGTGCGGAGCTTGCAAATTCAAAGTTAAATCAATTCTCAAGATTTCTGGGTACATCTGAGGAATGGAAACACACCCTACTCAAAAGGTTTGGGAAACTTGTGCGGCTATGTGTGCACAAGAAGTGACAACGGATTGGTTACATCCACAATGAAAAAATGTGGTAAGTGGCAACGATAATTTAAAACTGTACAGTATAAGCTAGCACAAAAAATGACAAAAGTATATAAAATTTAGATAGTCGCAAAAATTATTCAACTTGACTAGTAGCACATGGAAATTACAAAAATACTGATGTTACAAAAAAATATGACTGTAAATTGAAACAAGTGGTTAACATGCGTGCAGTCCACTATTACGCAATTATGAGTGCACGGGGTAGGCACCAAACAATTCAAACAGTCACACGTGCTCGGAGGCACCAAATGTAAACAACACTCACGCAGAGGCTAAACTTGAAATTACCTCATGCAAAGGATAACTGAATCTCACTCGCAACCGAGGACATTACATAAAGCTTTGCTCACAGAGAGGTTAAACGCAGAACTTCCTCACAAAAAGGACAAATGTGCAAAATTATGCTAAGGCTGAGGGTAAAATCATTGATGCACTTGTTAAGTGGTAATCACAAGGAAAATAAGATACGCTACACATGGGTGAGACGACCTTTAACAAAAATTTAAGTGTCTACGTGAAGTTGTAGACTTAGCAATATCGCGCTAAAAGTTCTGTGACCAAGGACACGGTGTTAAGCTTACAAGAGGTGTTAGTAATAAAATTACAGCACTTGCACAAAGGATGGTAAACCGAGGTACAAAAATTATGGAAAAAGTAGATTGGCAAATTAAGTCGAACAGAGCAAAATGAAAGGTGCTCGCCTGGAGCAGTAAAAATGAAGTCTGAACAACGTAAGTAATATACCTTAGTTCCAGTGTCTCGGAGCTTTCTGGTTAAATGCCAAAATTAGGTGAACAGATCATATGAACCGACGTGCATAGAACTTCGCAAGTTAACAGTAAAACATGCACCATGCAACCTAAATCAGTGACCTGAACATATATCAAATTCTGTCGTCTCAGAACTCATGAATAAACCTGGTTACTCTGTCTTCCTTAAGCGTGTGTCAAATACTATAAAATTACAAAAAACTCTTCTCTTATTCCAACTCAAGTCTGGGCATTATACTTTCTATAATGTGGCTGGTGCATGCGGGTAAGCATGATATAGTGAGGTACCTACTGCTCAATCAAGCTAGGTTACGTTACAAATTCAATGATCCAAAAGTCAAAGGTGAGAGATCCGGTTCGAAGGACCACTCGTGTGGAGAATTTATTTTTATATAAATGTTTGAATGGGAATTTAGTCCACGAAAGTCTCCCTATGTCAGTTACACAAAGATCATCAGGAGAGGATAATGAGCACTTACACTCGGGGCACAAACACCCTGCTAATAACTTTACTGACGCAGTTCCCTAACCATTACTCTTAAACACTAGAGGGGGAAATTTTACTGTCCAGAGGCTGGAGAACTCCACACGTGAAAATAAAAGTATTTTATGGCCTACTCTAGCTTTGTCAGGTCTATAGTCATCATTATGAGAAGCATTGTACTCAGTCCTAATATACACTGCCATTCCCCTGGCCCTAGGGGTGGCATCACATTTCAACATTATTGACTTCTTAAAACTAGTTATAAGGAGCTTCGATGAGTGCCTCAAGTTTTTTGAGCACAAAAGAATATTATACTGTCTGGACACAACTGTAAGGTCTTGAATATTTGCATGAATACCAAGCATATTGCGATACAGTAGACGACATTGAGGAAATCTAGGGCGTACTGGTCCCGGATTTTGCTCAATGTCTCCAGACAGCATAAGAATTAATGGTAATAAAACAGACACATCGTACATAAAAACTAGATTCACAAGAATTATGACAAAAACAATATGTACAGGAATATAAATAAAGTTATTGATCAAACCCGTAGAGTATAGAAAAAAGTAAGAAAAACTGGTCAACATGGAGGAGCCGATACACCATGCAAGGCTAAATACCCTCCAGGATAGCCACTTCAACTGAAGGGAGGACCCTCAGGATGGTTTTGAGAAGAAAAAGAAACAGATAAGGAAAAGACATCCTCTTGGTAAACTGCCAGGCATCCATGGCCCTTCTATTAAGCCTGCCCAACACACTATTTCAAAGAAAACGAGAGAAAAAAAAAGATTGAATAGCGTGCCCAAGTGTACCCTCAAGCAAGAGAACTCTAACCCAAGACAGTGGGAGACCATGGTACAGAGTCTATGACACTACCCAAGACTAGAGAACAATGGTTTAATTTTGGAGTGTCCTTCCCCTAGAAGAGCTGCTTTCCATAGCTAAAGAGTCTTTTCTACCCTTACCAAGAGGAAAGTACATTGAACAATTACAGTAATTAATCCCTTGGGTGAAGAAGTGTTTGGTAATCTCATTGTTGTCAGGTGTATGAAAAAGACAAGTGTCTGCAAAGAATAGGCCAGACTATTCAGTGTATGTGTAGGCAAAGAAAAAATATGCCGTAACCCGAGAGAGGGATCCAATGCATTACTGTCTGGCCAGTCAAAGGATCCAGTAACTCTCTAGTGGTAGTATCTCAACAACAGCTGGTGCCCTGGCTAACCTACTATAGCTGCAAGGGAAGGGTACGAGACCTACAGCCTCATGCACTGATCCACACGTGATCTGATAGTTGGATCCTTCTCTCTGCTAATAGAAAGCCTGATCAAAGTATTACTTACCTTCTCTCCTAAGCTGGTCCATCCAGCCCTATCGTGGGTGTCTCTCTCCTCCAAACAGCTAGGGAGTGTTTTAGTAGAAATTCTAAGAGAGGATACAGTAGTGTGGGTTGAGATTTTTTTCATTCTTATTTACTGTCCAGTTGCCACTTCCAGTTAATAGCTTTTTCTATTCAGAGATATTCATGGAAATAACTAAAATTACAATATATACACACAACCATGAATAAAACTTTCTTAGCTAACAAAGTCATAAATGACTTATATTACATGAAAAATTTTCAAAATCACCTATATTACAGAAAACTTCAAATACATAATATACAAATATTCACCCCCTCCTTTGCATAAGGTGACATCTACGAGTATATCACGGACTCCTCCCTTTGCATCTGGTCTTTACATTCAACATAGAGATGTTTGTTGTTATAACAACCCCAATTGAGTTGTTTTCTGTTAGAAGCACCTCAGGATCTATGCATTGCTCTCTTTTTACTTTTTATTAAATATCCTTTTATGAAGCTTAATCAAGAGGCGTGCCACGATCCCACAACTTAGTAATAACGCTTTTCTGAGACTTAACCAAGATGGGTGCCATGATCCCACAGCTTCAGGATTCCTCTCAACGGAAGCAGCTTGCTCTTTATACCTTCAACATTATTTTCATTACAATTGTTGAATGTTTTTTTTCACTTCTGACATTTTCTTTTCAATACTAGAGTTACTTTTGATTTCCATATTCAATTCCGATAAGTCATCTTTATTATTAGATTGGGAAGTAGTAAGTTCACAAATAGATTTTTCTCTTTTCTGAGAGAGGGAATTTTTATTCATAGGAGATTCAGATGATGTAATGGGGCATGGAGCAGATGCCCCCACTATGATTCTTTTCCTGGAATGGATTTGGGATTTTTTGGAGTTATTTCTAGGCCTCTTTGTTCCTCGTGTTTTCTTTACAATATCTTCCTGTTTTTCTATATAAGATAAAGGGGTCTTTTTCGGCATACCTGGGCCTTTGTTTTGAGTCTTTTTTGGCCTACCTGGGCCTTTATTTTTGGACATTTTTTCGCCTACCTGGTCCTCTATTTTAGGACTTTTTAGGCCCACCTGGGCCTCTATTTTGGGACTTTTTAGGCCTACTTGGGCCTCTATTTTGGGAGTTTTTAGTCCTATTGGGCCTCTATTTTGGGTCTTTTTTGGCCTACCTGGTCCTCTATTTTGGGTTTTTTTTGGGCCTACCTGGGCATTTATTTCTTACTGCTTTTGGCCTTCCAGGCCCTTTATTTGGTGCCTTTCTTGGCCTCCCTGAGACTTTATTCTGGGTCTTCTTTTGCATAGAGTTCTTTCAATTTCTTCCAAAAATGGGATGGTTGCATGAAATATCCTCGAGATAATGTGCCAGGAAAATTCACTTCAGGTGAATCAGCCCTAATGCTGTGACAATATTCCACCCGATGTGTAGGCTCTATCGCTACAGGGTGATCCAGGTACAAATACCACATCAATGGATGAAAATCAACACAATATCGTGCTCAAATAGAAATAAATTTCTACATCATACATGGGATCAAACAGAACTGGGTAACTACGTGAAGTTACTTGTGTATGAGTCTGGAACTCAGTCTCAGTCGATCAACTGCATTTTTTTTTTTTTTAGTCATGGTAAGGATCACTTTTTCTGGTAGCAGTCGAGAACTACTGTAGTGTGTAAACTCTGCTAACTCCCTCATCACCTGGTGGGCAAGAGGTCGGGGAAAACTCGTTGGTAAGAGACTGATGTCTCGATAGGTAAATCCTGAATTGCAGTTAGCAGTTAGGTTCCGACTTCTTTTGAGCTTCTGGTGACATGGTTGGAAGCGACCTGACCTTTCATTTGAAGGGGCTAGGGTTCGATGCCAAGTATGAGTTAGAAATTTATTTCTATCCGAACACGATATTGTGTTGATATTCATCCATATATATATATATATATATATATATATATATATATATATATATATATATATATATATATATATATATATATATATATATAATATATATATATATATATATATATATATATATATATATATATATATATATATATATATATATATATGTATATATATATATATATATATATATATATATATATATATATATATATATATATATATATATATGTATGTATGTATGTATGTATATGAACGTTCATACAAACTAATTTTGAAAATTTTTAATTTTTTTTAATCTTCAAAAGCCCACATGCATGAAAAATATTACCACCGTCTTATCTCGACTTTATTCAATTATGTATGTAAATGTCTCCTTGAAAGTAAAGGTGATTATAAAGACTTAATGAACTTTGGAATTTACAAAAAACTATAGTAAAAAGGCTAATGGCATTGTAATTAATTATCCAGTGAGCTTATCCAGGGAGCCTATCTGCTCAAGTGAGGAAAGGAAACAAAAAAATAAATAAACTCTAACGGAAGTAATGAACAATTGGAAAAAAAAATATTCTAAGAGCAGTAATAACATTGAAATATACCTTGTATATATAAACTATAAAAACTTCAAAAAACATATATCTGACAAATCTATCTTAAATTTTATTTCATGGCTCAACAGTGATTTTTTTTTCAGTTGTACATCGGAATTAAACGGCCTTCCCGACCTCAACGCCGGTCCATATGCCCAAAATCAATACGTCTGTAAATGCACTGAATTCACTTATTCATAAATCCATATAAAAAATCCATATATCCAACAAATTCACTCTTTCGTGAATTCACTAAATTCATACACCAATTAACTCATGCATACATTCATAAATCCACTAAATTAATATATCCATAAATCCATCAAAACATCCAATAATTCCACTGAATTCAGACATCAATAAATCCATAAAATTAATACTATTACTCTCATAAATCTATATATTTCAGACATTTATAAATACATCTAATTCATACATCCGTGAACCCTAAATTCATAAACCCATAAATCCATAGAGTTTATATATTTATAAGGTTATTAAATCCCTATATCAACATATCCACTAAATCTATATATCCATCACATTCTTACACATAAACCCACCAATTTCATACATCACTAAAACAGCCAAGTAATACATCCATAAATTCACCAGTTTCATACATCCATAATTCATAAAATTATATCGGAATTATTAGAAGCAAAATAAATTCTGAAAGATTATTTGATTTGTGCATAAAAGCAAAAAACAAATTGTAATTATATTTTGGATAGAGGGTAAAAAAAGGAAGAGAAAGTGATAACCAGTCACTACTACATGAAATTCATTACAGTTCATCGAAAATTATTAGCCAGATAAACTACAAACGGTATATCACTTTCAGATGTTAGGTATATCTGTTTTTTTTTTTTTCTTTTTTTTTGCAAACGTAAGAGGAATGCACGTCAGAAAATTTAAACAAGCCAATCCTGGGTGGCTTTAAACAAGATTTGCATTCAATGGTCACGCCCCGGAATGGACAGCATTCAGAAATCCCTGGGATTTGGCAGATTACTAAACAAGTCCAAAATCCCAAAATCGAATATCTAAATCCCAGGAATTATTCAACTGAATTTTCGCCAGAGTTGAAGAAGAAGGCCGGCGATATCAGTTGTTTTTTTTTTTTTTTTTTTATTTTATTTTAATTATAATTTCGCAGCGTTGAGATATGTATAAATATCGATATAATTACTCTTGATTTTCCTTGATCTATAATGTATCCATCACTGGAGAAACAAATATCCCAGCAAAGACATTCAATCCTTCTTTCTTATTTATATTTCTGTGGTCGACATTTCCATCTGAGAAATACAGCACTGTCGGTACTAAGCCTTCATTTTTCCCTTTCCCTCTCACATATAAGTATTCTTAAATATATATACCCCATTCCATTTTCTCTTTCTATACATACTACATTCATTTTTTCTCTCTCTTACATATACATATTATTAGACGTACTATACACACTGCAATTATTTTCTCTCTTTCCTGTTCTAATATTGTTATATTAGAACCTTATTCACGTCATGTGAATTATATGAAAACACTAGAGAAGAGAGAGAGAGAGAGAGAGAGAGAGAGAGAGAGAGAGAGAGAGAGAGAGAGAGAGAGAGAGAGAGAGAGAGAGAGATAAATGATGACAGTACAGAAAGATATAGAAAAGTAGAAGTTTTACCTGGTCACTTTGAAGTAGTGTATTATGAGAATTTTTTATTTTTAGAATTTAAAAATGGAAGACATGAACGTGCAAATGTTTTTAAAGCTAACAGGGAAATAGTTGCTATATGTGGAGGGCAGCCAAAAATTCTACCCGAGGGAAATGGAAGTCTCTTGATAGAGACACTATCCCCATTACTAGGTTAAAGGTTAAAAACACTTACAATACTGGATGGTCATAGTGTAAAATGCGTTTCGCACCCTACTTTCAACCAGAGTAGAGGTGTGATATATGCTTATTAGGAGATCTTAATAGTAGACATCCTTTATGGGGTTATGTTTTGGCAAACGCAAGGGGTAATATTATATCATCAATTTTGGAGAATGAAGATGTAGGACTCCTTAATACAGGAGGGCCTACACACTTTCATGTTCAGACAGGTACCTTGTCCTGCATTGACCTATCAGTTGCAAGCTCTAACTGTCTTCTCGATTTTAATTGTAGAACATTAGATGATTGGTATACTAGTGATCATGCACCAATTATTATAAACACCAATAATGGTCCACCTTTACTGAGATCGCCTCGATGGAATCTTGATAAGGCGGACTGGGATAGATTTCGGGAGCTAAGTGAAATTGAAGGAAATGCAGAACAGTTTGAAAGAGTTGATGATGCCATAGACTTACTTAATTGAACTCTTTGCACAGCAGGAGTCAATTCCATTCCAAAAACAACAGGGATATTCAGATGACGACCAGTCCCCTGGTGGTCATCAGAACTAAATGCCCTGCGCAGAGCCACAAGAAAGTCTTTAACTCGATTGCGCATGCGCCGTACTGAGGAGAATTTAGTCATATACAAGAAATGTAGAGCACAGTTCTGTCGTGCCATGAAAGAAGCTAAGCGCCAGTCTTGGATGTCATTTGTTTCCTCCATTAACAGTAGAACACCAACATCATCTGTTGTGGAGGAAAGTAAAAAAGATAGCAGGCAAATTCACCCCAAACCCACCACCAGAGTTAAGGGTAAATGGCCAGTATATGACTGGAGCAACCGAAGTTAGCAATGCCCTGGCTGACCATTTTTCAAAGGTATCGTGCAAGTATGAAGCAGCTCCTGGTCACCAGTATAGGAGCATTGAAGAAAAGAAAGTTTTAAATTTCGCAACAAGAAAGGAAGAGTCATACAATTCTCCTTTTACTGAAAGAGAATTTGATTCTGCACTTGCTACATGTAACGATACAGCCCCTGGACCCGATGGAATTCCATATGCAATGATTAAACACGCACCTTTTAATACAAAGTTATTTATTTTAAGCATTTTTAATAGAATGTGGCATGATCATAGTTATCCAAGTGTTTGGGAACTAGCCATTATTTTAACCTTTTTAAAACCCGGTAAGGACAAGTTTTTAGTAGCAAATTATAGCCCAATTGCATTGACAGCTTGTTTATGTAAAATCATGGAGAAGATGGTCAATATAAGACTGATGTGGTACCTTGAAAAGAAGGGTATTTTATCACCCATTCAATGTGGATTTAGAAAAATGCACTCAACGACTGATGTGCTAATAGGACTCGAGTCCTCCATTTGTGAAGCCGTTGCTTCCAAACAGCACCATGTTATCTTGAAAAGGCATATGATAACACATGGAGATATGGTATACTTAAAAGAATCCGTGAGTTTGGATTAAGAGGAGAGCTACCACTATTTATTCAGTCATTTCTTTCACAAAGAATTTTTCAAGTGAGAGTGGGGGAAACTCTATCGGAGAGTAAGTGCCAGGAAGAAGGAGTTCCTCAGGGTAGTGTGCTGAGTGTAACCCTCTTTGCACTAGCAATTAATGGGATATCCTCAGTCATTCCCCGGGATGTTCTCGCAACATTATTTGTGGATGATCTCCATATCATTTGCTGGAGCTAGAATGGCAATGGTTGAGAGAAAAATACAACTCTCTATTGACAAAATTATCCAGTGGGCCGATATGAATGGATTTAAGTTCTCGACAAGTAAAACTACAATTGTCCATTTCTGTCGTATCCGGGGCGTACATCCGACCCGGATATATACATCAAAGGTCAATGGACCCATGTGCAAGTGAAGCTAAATTTTTAGGTTTGATATTTGATTGTAGGCTTACATGGGTTTCTCACTTAAAAGCATAAAAGCTAAACGTCTTGAGGCTCTGAATCTTTTAAAAGTATTGTCCCATACATCATGGGGGCAGACTGCAATACTATTTTAAAATTATACAAGGTCTTGATTTTTTCCAAAATAAGTTATGGATGCGAAATATACTCCTCAGCCACCCGAAGCCGGTTAAAAATAGTAGATTCTATACATCATGCTGGTGTTAGATTGTCCACAGGAGCATTTAGAACCTCACCTATCACAAGTCTCCTTGTTGATGCTGGGGAGTTGCCTCTAGACCTTTACCGAATGTCCTCTATTATTCGGTGTTGGTTTAGATTGCAAAGACTCCCTAATTCTTTAGCCTTTCAGACTGCAAGCCTTGTAAGGCACTCAACATACTTTGAGTTGCACCCAAAATCTCCTCAACCTTATGGGTTTCGGGTGAAACAATTATTAAACAATCTGGATATAATAAGAATTAAGGTGCTTCCATTCAAGGTATCATCAACGCCTCCATGGAAATTACCTGTTGTATCTTTTTGTAAATACTTTTTTGGAGTTAAGAAGAATATGACTGACTAAGAATCCAGGTCTCTTTTTATGGAACATGTTGCAGAACATAGGGGATCGACTTTTATATATACTGATGGCTCCAAAGCTGATGCTGGTGTTGGATTTGGAGTACATAGTAATGAATTTAATTGTAGAGGTACACTTCCTCTAACAGCTTCCATATATCCTGCCGAACTGTATGGCATACTAACCGCTATTGAGAAAATAGCTTTGGAAAAGGAGGATAATTTTACAATTTTTAGTAATGCAAGGAGTGTTCTTCAAGCTTTAGTTTTTAATTCTGGTAACCCTCTAGTTTTAAAGATTTTAGAATGGCTTTTTATTATTGGACGGATAGGTATAACAGTTCGATTTTGTTGGGTTCCAGCACATGTAGGTGTGTCTGGGAATGAGAAGGCAGATTTACTGGCAAAGAATGCGGCATCCGAGTTTCTATCAAGGAGGTATCCCATTCCCTATAATGATTTCGTACCTTACATCAAGAAATTGGTTTGTAGTAAATGGCAACAGCACTGGAATAGTCTAGATAGCAATAAAATGAGGGAAGTAACAAATGCCATATCACCTCGGAGGTATAACATCATACCCCGAAAATGGGAGAAGACTCTTTGTCCTCTCCGTATTGCTCACACACGGTTGACACACGAGTTTCTGCTGAAGGGCCAACACCAACCGTATTGCGAGGACTGTTTAGTACCTTTCACAGTGAGGCATTTGTTGACCCAATGCCCTAATTATAATAGCTTAAGAAATAGATATCTGTTTGAGGCTTGAGGTTAGGATGGCAGGTTCATCCTTGCCAAGATTCTTGGACTTGATGTGTCCTACTATGTGAGCGGCATTTTTAGATTTATTTAAAAAAGCAGGTCTTCTGCAAACTATTTAACTATTATAATGACATCTTAACTTTCATGGTTTTGATTGAATTCTATTTTATTTTTTATATATAATAAATGCTATCGGCATCAATGACCTTAGATGTCAGGATGCCAGAAAACTTTCAATCAATCAATCAATCTTAGACATACTGTACATACCACATTCGTTTTTTCTCTTACTCTCTTAAATATAATTATTCTTAGACATACTGTACAGACCACATTCGTTTTTTCTCTTTTTCTCTCAATTATACTTATTCTTAGACATACTGTACATACCACATTCGTTTATTTCTCTTTCTCTCTCAAATATACTTATTCTTAGACATACTGTACATACCACATTCGTTTTTTTTCTCCTTCTCAAATATACTTATTCTTAGACATACTGTACATAGTACTTTAGTTTTTTTGCTTTCTCTCTCAAATATATTTATTCTTAGACATACTGTACATACCACATTGGTTTTTTCTCTTTCTCTCTCAAATATACTGATTCTTAGACATACTGCACATACCACATTCGTTTTTTTCTCTTTTTCTCTCAAATATACTTATTCTTAGACATACTGTACCTACCACATTCGTTTTTTCTCTTTCTCTCTCAAATATACTTATTCTTAGACATACTGTACATACCACATTCGGTTTTTGTCTTTCTCTCTCAAATATACTTATTCTTACACATACTGTACATACCACATTCGTTTTTTCTCTTTCTCTCTCAAATATACTTATTCTTAGACATACTGTACATACCACATTCGTTTTTTCTCTTTCTCTCTCAAATATACTTATTCTTAGACATACTGTACATACCACATTTGTTTTTTGTCTTTCTCTCTCAAATATACTTATTCTTAGACATACTGTACATACCACATTCGTTTTTTGTCTTTCTCTCTCAAATATACTTATTCTTAGACATAATGTACCTACCACATTCGTTTTTTCTCTTTCTCTCTCAAATATATTTATTCTTAGACACACTGTACATACCACATTCGTTTTTTATATTTCTTTCTCAAATATACTTATTCTTAGACATACTGTAAATACCACATTCGTTTTTTTTCTCTTTCTCTCTCAAATATACTTATTCTTAGACATACTGTACATACCACATTCGTTTTTTTCTCTTTCTCTCTCAAATATACTTATTGTTAGACATACTGTGCATACCCCATTCGTTTTTTTCCTCTTTCTCTCTCTCACATATACATAGTTCCTTGACGTACTTATACCATTCATATTTCTCTATCTTTCTCACATATACATATTCTTAACCATACATACCCATAGACTCGTGTATGATTTCTAGAAGAAAGTCGTTTGCAGTACTAATATATCAAGAAAAAATCTCTGCAATAAATAGACACAAAGAGGCAAATGTAAACTGTAATTCCTTTTTTTTCAAACAATTAAGATTTAATAATTTTTTTTATTATTTTCTCTTTAATGAAAAAGAAAGAAATAAAAGTACAAAACTAGAACAACCATACGAAGAAGACTTGAAGAAAATAGTAGGATCCTTTCTATACAGTGAAAGAAATACAGAAAAGAAAGAAGAAATTTTATGCAAGATGTGTAGAAAAAGACAAGGTAATAGAAAGACAAACTCAAGCATAAAATATATCGTAAGATTACCATGCCTCGACCATGAAACTGAACCTGAATAATGAGCCATAAACATTTCAAAATGATATTTTCATTATTTTTATTATTATTATTATTTCTATTATTAATATTGTGATTGTTATTATTATTATTATTATTATTATTATTATTATTATTATTATTATTATTATTATTATCATTATTATTATTTTAATCATTATTATTATTATTATTATTATTATTATTATTATTATTATTATTATTATTATTATTATTATTATTATTATCATCAAAAGGGGGAGGTTTACCATCCCAAATTATGTTTTCAATCATTAACGATAACTTCATAATATCGTTTTAAACGAATCTATCGCTAAGGCTGTCATATCTCTTATCACCCTTCAATGGCATATGCAATGATTTCACGTTCTTATCTCCAGTTTTCCACATAACAATTTCATACAAAAAGAGTATACAATTTATCACCAGAGGGGAAATGACTTCAAGTAGCCTATATCATGTTAAAAGTAAATTGATTTGATCTCTATCAGTTTTCTGGGGATATTTTTTTATGAATTTATGTTAAAAGTACATGTTAAAATTATTTTTCTTTTATCCCTATCTGTTTTGTAGGGATATTTTTATGGATTCATGTTAAAAGTACATGTTAGAATTACATATTTTATCTCTCAGTTTTTTTAATATAATTTTATTTATTTATTGGAAGCGATGAAATTTAGTATTAAGGCTAAAGTAACTAATTTTTTTCTCTGCCTTTATTTGATCAGATTTTTCCTACATCCGCGAGAGCAACAAATCGGCTTCAAATGTGAACTTCTGAAAGAGGAAATCAGAGGTTTATGTTGATCAGGAAGAGATATTCAATTGAGTGGCATAAAAAAAAAATCGTCAAGTTAATTCAATACTTAACTTCGAAGGAAAAATATTTCCCTTACGTTGGAGTTTAAAAATGATAGAAGTTTTGTGATGAATTTTATTATGGAATCTGAAGAGTTAAATGGAAATGTGATTCTAAACCAATGAATCATCTGAAGTTTATGATAAACAAATTGAAGTAGAGTAATACGTTTGATATTTCTATAAAATGTTGGAATAAAGATTATAATGAGATTTTAACTGCTACCAGTGTAATTATATTTTGAACATGTCAGTGTAGGAAAGCAAAGCTCGTTAGTCCAGGTGGTCCTTTGTATTTTTAGTAGGGCTAGGAAAATATTTCCTCCCTGAGTCACATCTATCAGCGAACGACAACCTCATTACGATCATAAACTTGCGATGCTCTTTTGTTTCCTGAATCATTTTATTTGTGCGTTTTTATTACAATTTTTCCTTACCTTTTCTTGGTAGCTTATTCATTATTTTTTTCCTTAATTCTATTTTTACGTAGGATCTCTCTCTCTCTCTCTCTCTCTCTCTCTCTCTCTCTCTCTCTCTCTCTCTCTCTCTCTCTCTCTCTCTCATATATATATATATATAATATATATATATATATATATATATATATATATATATATATATATATATATATATATATATATATATATATATGTATGTATGTATGAATATATATATATATATATATATATATATATATATATATATATATATATATATATATATATATATATATATTTATAATGGTGTTACTATCGCCCCTATATAATAATGAGCAAGTTTCTGGATATATATATAGGCCTATATATATATATATATATATATATATATATATATATATATATATATATATATATATATATATATATATATATATATAGTTCCGGTTCCGCTCTGCTCTCCCCGTCCCTCGAGTAGGGAGAAGAGAGAGTAGTCATTCCTTGATGTGCATATGTATGAATATCTATGTAATATTTTTCGACGGGTTGTTTATTCTAGTCTATTATAGATATGTATGCGTGTGTGCGGCTTTAGTGAGTTCCTGTCGTTATTTATGCACATAATTTTTATCCTGTTTTTTTTTTTTTCACCATTGAATACTGGTTTGGTTCGTCTCAATTGTGGAACGACAGAAACAATCTTGGTGAAATCCAAGTCTTGTTTGCATTGGTAAAATCCGGGTAGCGTTAACCATTCTCAATAGTAATCATCGTATTGTCATTGAATTATCAGAGGAATAGCGAAATATTTTCCTGTGTAATATTATTATCTAGTTTTTGTGTATTTATTATTTGCTTGGAGTATTTATGATGAATTTAGCTCTACATTTTCGGCTATGCCAAAAATTAGAGGGAAAGTCATTAATTTATTTCAAACTTTAGAATATAAATTCTCATCTCTAGATAAAGTCTCGACAATTATTTAGCGAAGGTCGTGATATGTACGTCAGCAAACGATATAAAGTTCATATCATTATCTTCTCAATATAACATAGTAACTTTTGGAAACTACGCAATAGAAATAACGCAGTAAACTTGATAGAAATGAGATTGTTATTTGCTTCTCATTTTTATGTTACGGGTTTCCCAATCTTTCTCATTTATTTGTTACAAAATATTAGTATTAATATTAATATTAATGTTACTAACTAAATTACAACCTTATTTCGTAAGACCCCAACAGGGAAATTGTCCAGAGAGAAAAGAAAATAAGGGAACAGATAGAATAGTGTGTCCAAGTGTACCTTCAAGCAAGAGAACTCTAACCCAAGACAGTGGAAGATTATAGTACAGATGCTATAGCAATATCTAAGAGTAGAAAACAATGGTTTGATTTTGGAGTGTCCTTCCCTAAGAAGACCTCAGGCATGTATTTATTCATGTCTGGGGTTTGGCCAGTTTTCATCACCACATTGGCCATTGTGCATTGGTAATGATCGGAGACTTTAGTCTGATCCCTCACTCGGTTGACACACGAATTTCTGCTGAAGGGCCAACACCAACCGTATTGCGGGGACTGTTTAGTACCTTTAACAGTGAGGCATTTGTTGACCGAATGCCCTAATCATAATAACTTAAGAAATAGATATCTGTTTGACGCTCGAGGTGAGGATGGCAGGTTCATCCTTGCCAAGATTCTTGGACATGATGTGTCCTACTATGCGAGAGGCATTTTTAGATTTATTTCAGAAGCAGGTCTTCTGAAAACTATTCAACTATTATAATGACATCTTATCTTTTGTGGCTTTAATTGAATTCTCTTTTATTTTTCATATATATTAAATGCTATCGGCCTCAATGACCTTAGATGTCAGGATGCCAGAAAACTTTCAATTAATCAATTTAGTCTGATCCCTCACAGCAAATCTATCTAGTTTAGTCCGGCAGCAGACAAGCAAATTTTTGCCTAACCACTTTTTGGTTGATAAAGTTTTTTCAATGCTGATTTTTCATCTACAGTATGTATATAACAGTATATGGGTGGGTGTAGAGATGTCACTTTTGGGAAAATTGAGAAAAATTAGAAAATCCAAAATGGCTGTTGTGAAATCTGAAAAATCTTCATAAGTAATAATGATAGTATATCAAGTAATATGTCTTTTTATATGTTTTTACGTACAATGAGTGCGATATAATTGTTATTTTGATGATAAAAGTAAGACTTAAGCCCTAAAAGTTCAAGATGGGGGGATAAAAATTAAAATATTTATTCCAGCGCTTATAACATGTTCTATTATCATTTGTATCTGCTTCAACATATCAACGTGAACACATACAATCTAAACATCATGAAGATGGATTTCCATAAATTCAATTTGGGGGATTTCGTTGCTCTATTGCCTACGGTAGGGAACAACAGAGCGCCTTTTGCATTAACCACATAGATTGTATGGGCCCTTGCATAATACATGCAGTTCTGAAACACTTGGGTTGCATTCAAGAACCGGAGATATATTCTGTAGAA
>NC_090736.1:60928644-60933644 GCF_036898095.1 Palaemon carinicauda | reverse complement strand
TTTCTTCCTTTCTTTTAGGGTTGTCGTGGCTTATTGGAAACGTCTCTGTTTGGTGATCTGCCGGACGGGGGTTCAAGTCCCGCTCAAGCTTGATAGTGTATTGTAGTGTCTACAATCCTCATCATCTTTGTCAGCCTATAGGTTTACCTGTTGAGTCATGCCTGCCCCTCGCTGGTCCTAACTTGGGTGAAGAGGGGCTTGGGCGAGGGGGTTATATATATATATATATATATATATATATATATATATATATATATATATATATATATATATATATATATATATATATATATATATATATATATATATATACATATATGTTTGTGTGTGTGTATATATGGTCATTCTCGAAGGCATTGCCATGTCCCTTGCCTCTATGATCCATAAGCGTCCTTTAAACCCTTAATAGAGTTCCTTTTCGGCAACTTCTTGAGGATTATAACCCTTGTTTTATCCTGATTGTTTAAACGGGAACTAATTCTCTCTACTAAACGATGATGAATGAAAACTTCTTATATGACCTTACCAGTTATGTGAAAGCATTAACAAAATGCCATAAAACAAGTTTTAGAAAATGATGAAAAGCGACATGTGATAAAAAATCTGGTTAGGAAATGAAGTAGGAATTCCTAGGATAAAGGGGTGAATACATTGAACGTCATAGAACACAAATGAAAAGATAAAAGTGAGACAAGTATAGAAAAACGATGTTCAGAGAAAAGCAAACAAGAGAGACCGTCATGTGTGGGTCTGTTGAAGACACCGTTGTTCGAAGAGCCTGTGGTCATCAACTCATACCCAACAATTTCTGTATAGTTTCTCAAATGATTAGGTAAGATAATCGTTTAAATGGTTTCAGAAAATCCCATAATTATCAGTATCATTACAGAAATAGTTAAAATAATAATGATAGTAGTAATATTGATATTAGGCGCCTCTTATAATTAAGATAATAATAAAGAGCAAGTATATATATATATATATATATATATATATATATATATATATATATATATATATATATATATATATATATATATATATATATTCTTCTTTGTCTGCATCTTTCCCACTTTTATGTGGGGTCGATGTTTCTAGCCAGCGTCCTCCATCTACCTCTGTCCCACACTTCATCACCAGTTAATCCCTTTGATAGAAGGTCATCCTTGATACAGTCCATCCACCCAGTAGATTGGGTTTGTGCGTGTATTATATCACTATATAAGAGTAAGGGAGATGTGTATGAGTGTTGTAATTCAAGGGGTATTAGTTTGTTGAGTGTAGTTGGAAAGGTGTATCCTTGATTAAGGATAAAACAGAAGTAGAAGTACAGGGTGGTTTTAGAAGAGGTAGGGGTTGTATGAATCAGATTTTTACAGTTAGGCAGGTATGCGAGAAATATTTAGCAAAAGGTAAGGAGGTGTATGTTGCGTTTGTGGATCTGGAGAAAGCATATGATAAAGTTGATAGGGAAGCAATGTGGAATGTGATGAGGTTATATGGAGTTGGTGGAAGGTTGTTGCACGCAGTGAAAAGTTTCTACAAAGGTAGTAAAGCATGTGTTAGGATAGGAAATGAAGTGAGCGATTGGTTTCCGGTGAGAGTGGGGCTGAGACAGGGATGTGTGATGTCGCCGTAGTTGTTTAACTTGTATGTTGATGGAGTGGTGAGAGAGGTGAATGATCGAATGCTTGGACGAGGATTGAAACTGGTAGACGAGAATGACCATGAATGGGAGGTAAATCAGTTGTTGTTTGCGGATGATACTGTACTGGTTGTGGACGCGGAAGAGAAGCTTGGCCGATTGGTGACAGAATTTGGAAGGGTGTGTGAGAGAAGGAAGTTGAGAGTTAATGTGGGTAAGAGTAAGGTTATGAGATGTACGAGAAGGGAAGGTGGTTCGAGGTTGAATGTCATGTTGAATGGAGAGTTACTTGAGGAGGTGGATCAGTTTAAGTACTTGGGGTCTGTTGTTGCAGCAAATGGTGGAGTGGAAGCAGATGTACGTCAGAGAGTGAATGAAGGATGCAAAGTTTTGGGGGCAGTTAAGGGAGTAATAAAAAATAGAGGGTTGGGCATGAATGTAAAGAGAGTTCTGTATGAGAAAGTGATTGTACCAAGTGTGATGTATGGATCGGAGTTGTGGGGAATGAAAGTGACGGAGAGACAGAAATTGAATGTGTTTGAGATGAAGTGTCTAAGGAGTATGGCTGGTGTATCTCGAGTAGATAGGGTTAGGAACGAAGTAGTGAGGGTGAGATCGGGTGTAAGAAATGAGTTAGCAGCTAAAGTGGATATGAATGTGTTGAGGTGGTTTGGCCATGTTAAGAGAATGGAAAATGGCTGTCTGCTAAAGAAAGCGATGAATGCAAGAGTTGATGGGAAAAGGACAAGAGGAAGGCCAAGGTTTGGGTGGATGGATGGAGTGAAGAAAGCTCTGGGTGATAGGAGGATAGATGTGAGAGAGACAAGAGAGCGTGCTAGAAATAGGAATGAATGGCGAGCGATTGTGACGCAGTTCCGGTAGGCCCTGCTGCTTCCTCCGGTGCCTTGGATAACAACGGAGGTAGCAGAAGTATAGAAAATTCAGCGTTATGAAGCTTCATCTTTGGTGGATAACAGGGAAGGGTTGGCTGTGGCACCCTAGCAGTACCAGTCGAACTCGGTTGAGTCCCTTGTCAGGCTGGGAGGAACGTAGAGAGGAGAGGTCCCCTTTTTTGTTTCATTTGTTTGATGTCGGCTGACCCCAAAAATTGGGGGAAGTGCCTTGGTATATATATATATATATATATATATATATATATATATATATATATATATATATATATATATATATATGTATATATATATATATATATATATATATATATATATATATATATATATTTATATATATATATATATATATATATATATATATATATATATATATATATATATATATATATATATATATATATACACACACATCCTGTCATGCTGAGTGGTATTGTCAGACGTATGACTATTTGATATCTCCCCGTCTCTTGTGTAGGGGGGAGAGAGTGGGAAAGGTTCAACATGTGTGTGTCCATATCGATGTAAATATTTAACTGTTATTTTTTACTGATCATCGCGTACACTAGTAATCATATTAATAATAATAATGACTTTATTTTTTCCCTATATAATTTTTAGATTACTAAAATAACAGCAATAATGATAATAATATCGTAATAATTACAGGTTGGATTAATATGGAATTATAACGGTGTCAAAATTTCAAATACAGTAAATAAAACGGCCGATGCTGAATTACAATTTATGTAAAATTGTACGGTCATAGATTTTATATCGACAAGTCGCACATTCCCACCAAAAATGTAGTTCTTACTAAGCTGGCAATAGACAAGACACGGTCTGTTTTTCTTTAAACAAAGTGATACATCCACAAACCTACCAGTTTCATCTTCATCATTTCTTATGCCTATTGACGCAAAGGGCTTCGGTTAGATATCGCCAGTCGTCTCTGTCTTGAACTTTTAAATCAATACTTCTCCATTCATCATCTGCTACTTCATGCTCCATAGTCCTCAGCTACGTAGGCCTGGGTCTTCCAATAAGATCTTATAGTGCCTTGTTGAGCCCAGTTAAAGTTAGAACTAATAACTCTTGGGGAGTGCGAAGAGCATGGTCAAACCATCTCCATCTACCCTTCACCATGATTTCATCCTCATATGGCACTCCAATAATCTGTTTTATAGTTTCATTTCTAATCCTGTCTTGTCTCTTAACTCTTAATATTCTTCTGAAGGGTTTTGTTCTCAAATCTACTATATCTGATGGATATTGTTTGATTGTCATACCACGATTCAAGTCCATACTGTAACATTGATCTCCCTAAACTGGTATATAGCTGGATATTTATATGTAATTTCAGGCGATTAGATTTCCAAATTTTACTTAACCTAGTCATTGTTTGATTTGATTTTTTTACTTTCATTAAACCTATCTGATATATCAGGCCATCTGGTAAGCAAGCATTGCAAATCTTGTAGTGCTCTGCTAATAAGAACAGCTTCATCACCATACTTTAGGTCAGCTAATTTCCCATTACCAATCCAGTCTAATCCTTTTCCACCATCCCCACCTGTTCTATGCATTACAAAATCCTTGAGGAGGCTAAACAACATAGGTGACAACACATTCTCGTGGAGTACTCCGCTGTACACTGGAAATTCTATTGATAGGACTCCATTAACATTAACTTTGCACTTGCTCTGCTCATGAACAGACAATTAAATTTACATATTTAAGAGGAACTCCATAATAACGCACACATAGAAAGGTTTTTCATCGTCCATAAATGCCATCAAAATTAGATTTCTATATTCTACACAATTTCTACCAGTTTCATAAATTAGTAAATCCACCTATTCCATACATCTATAAATCCATCAAATTCATAAAATTCAAAAAAAAAAAAATGAGCAAATGTGATTATAATCTAGTTGGAAACTTATTATTTTTGTTTATTGAGGTGAAACTGATATGTGAATCAGTAACTCTGTCCTTTACCTAAAGTTATTCTTAGACTTGAAATGCTGATATTAACTCGCATATAGCTTCGAAACATAAAGGCTGCATTATATTCTAGTTAGATACAAGAGTGATCCAATGGTTCTATTGATGAAATCAGCTTTCGCTTCCACACTAATTCAGGGCGTCATTCTTCGGGGGAATATTTCGTAATTTTCCGACTCCGTATGTGATACAGAATTTCGTGTATTATGCAATGTGTCGCACCATCTATCAGACTTATGCAAATGAGAAAGGGGATTCCCTCTTCTGCCCTCCAAAAGTGCCGTGTTCCCGTGAAATTTCGGGTTCGGTAAATTTGTAACAATAGATCTTTATTCGAGGACTATTTGCATGCGAGATAGTTCCATAGAAAGGAGAGGTCGTAAGCGTTAAAATTACTCCAATATAATTGCAGAGGGGATAACTAAGATATCTTCTGT
>NC_090736.1:60913644-60916144 GCF_036898095.1 Palaemon carinicauda | reverse complement strand
TATTTGTGTCATATAATATCAAGATTGATGACATTTTGATAAAATACCAACAGTGATGTTCTGACTTCTAGTTACTTCTCTACCGGCCTTTTTCTTAAGCATAGCAAAAGTGTTATTATTATTATTATTATTATTATTATTATTATTATTATTATTATTATTATTATTAGGTAGCTACAACCCTAATTGAAAAAGCAGATTGCTATAAGTCCCAAAATGGCTTCAACATGGAAAAATAGCTCAGTGAGGAAGGAATTAAGAAACAGATATAATAGTGTTCCTGGGTGTACCCCCAAGCAAGAGAACTCTACCCCAAGACAGTGGAAGACCATGGTACAGAGGCTATGGCACTACCCAAGATTAGATAACGATGGTTTGACTTTGGAGTGTCTTTACCATAACAAAAGATTGATCGGCTGTGGTTGTGTGCATTGATAGCATAAAATACAGTTAACTAGAACGGGCACTGGGGAGAGCGCATACCTTCGCCTATATCATATATATCACAAGATAGGCTATTGCATTGTACACAATTTGGTACCAGGGTCATGCAAATCAGAAAAAAATTGACCACATGGTGAAAAAAACAAACCGTTTTTGACCTTTTCGTGACCTTGGTCTTGACTCACTCTTGACTAGATCACTTTCAAAGTCTAATCAAATTGTCCTTGGATCAGGGCCAATCATCCCAACAAATTTCACGAGATTCGGTCAAATGATTTTTGAGTTATGCGAATCACAAACACACAGTCAGACATACAAACAAACAAACGCCTATCAAAACATAACTTTCGCAACGAAGTTGGCGAAGGTAACAAGAATCCTAAATTAAATACTGATTGAGACATTATGCTTGATGGAAGTACTTGATGAAAGTACTGCATACATTTGGATTGCCTATCTTTCTTATATGGGCAAGTCATACAGTAAATAGCAGCTGTACCTCCTTTAAACTTTTTTTTTCTTTATATGACAGAAACTTCAAAGCGTCAAAGACGTCAAAAAACTTTAAATCAATCAATCAATCAACCGAAGACATCAGTAACGTTACGCCTGAGATAAGAAAAAAATTCTGAGAATAGACATTCGGCTTTGGGAAGTTTTCTCCTGAAATATCCGGGTTGGATGGATGGCTGAAACGTGTTCCAATACTCACGGGAACTTCGGGAAGGGCCACGACGAATCTGAACTATAAAACGAAAACAAAACATAACTTTTACATTACTCTGAAATCTCTCTCTCTCTCTCTCTCTCTCTCTCTCTCTCTCTCTCTCTCTCTCTCTAATTTCAAGAGGATACTGAGCGACTTATTTCGTTAAATATAACTCATGCATTGAGTCAGGATAAAAAAGAAATTATAGATTCGAAAATATTCTGAAAACTTTCCTACAACATTTTCCTTTTTTACTGAAAAAAAAAAAATTTAGCATTAAAATCACTGACACAGATTCCTCCATATTGTAGTTTCTTCATTTACCGAAAACACTAGTTATGTTTATATATAAAAATGCATATATGATAACGAATCTCCCCCCCCCCTCTCTCTCTCTCTCTCTCTCTCTCTCTCTCTCTCTCTCTCTCTCTCTCTCTCTCTCTCTCTTTATGATAATCAAGAAAAACACGAAAATTTTAAACCCTCATATCATCTATACAGAATTGCTGTAATTGTTAATATATTTAATGACTAAATCCTAATTATTTCTTTATAAAGCTTCTATAAGAGAGAATTTTAATGACCAGATTAGAAAAAAGATGAAATTAATAAAAACCCAATGCTTATGATCTATCCTGCAAACATTTTCTGAAAGCAACAAAATTTTTCTATGGATGGAGGGATGTTTACGCTAAAACAAGAACACAGCTATGCTGTATAAATGGGTCACAGCCGAGGGCATGGTAAGCTTTCATGGAAAATTAAATATCTTGCAATACATTGCATGAAAGTGCAAAGTTCAGATGAGAGGCTGTGAATAACATCTTTTTTTTCGGGGGGGGGGGGGGGGCATGTCTAATGTTTGCAAATATAGTTCGGGCGTAGGGGAATTTAAGAAAACCTTGAATGAGTTTGAAAGTGTTTATAAATGACAGTGAGCTTAGACAAGAAGTAGGCGAAGAAGATAATTGAAAATTAGATATCATCAAAAAGGAATAATTTTATGATGAGATATGGATTTAGGAGAATGAACTGATGCTTTATATATATACTGTATACAGTATATATGTATGTATGTATATATATATATATATATATATATATTATATATATATATATGTATATATATATATATATATATATATATATATATATATATATATATATATATATATATATATATATATATATACATACATACATAATATATATATATATATATATATATATGGAGATTTTTTATTTAAATTGTTGAGTGAGAACTTGTTCCGGGAAAGTCACCCTACGTCAGTTCCTAAAAGATCAGGAAAGGAGCACTATCGCTCAAGGCACAAACACCCTGTTGAT
>NC_090736.1:60891144-60901144 GCF_036898095.1 Palaemon carinicauda | reverse complement strand
TAATTGTTATGAATAGTGGCTTAGAGTTTAAGTGATTGACTAAATAAAATGGCATTTGTTCAAAATGAAACGGTAAAAGGTGTATTTTATTGGCACCAACACTGTTGTCCACACAACGCCGAATTGTCCTTCACGGAACACTGCCACAGCTTTGTGGTTAACAATCCACTGTGTGGCAATTTGCCACAACTACCTCCCTGATTGGGGTCCTGGATATCATCATCATTATCATCATCAACAACAGCAATCAAAAGTTCATTCAGTCCGGGTCATCAATAATTATATAATTCTGAGTGGTCGTATCAAGTTCCTTATCACAAGCTAGGTCGTCAACTAAAGATCAGATTTCAAAAAAATTAGTTCTCCAAAGGAGGAATTACGGCCTGCAAAAATAAATAATCACTTCCACGCTGGTCGAAAAATAATAATAATAATCCAGCATTCAAAGCACACAGAACTGACGCTTGCTGCAGTGAAATCAAAATAAGCATTTGCCCAAGACATGCACCACTGTCTTAACCTAGCTAAAAACATAAACAAACAATCTCAGTTATACCAACAGTCTTTCTCACTACAAACACTCGATACACTAAACTACCTTTCGCTCGCTGACACACGCACACACACACACTCTCTCTCTCTCTCTCTCTCTCTCTCTCTCTCTCTCTCTCTCTCTCTCTCTCTCTCTCTCTCTCTCTCTCTCTCTCTCTCTCTCTCTCTCTCTCTATCTCTCTCTCTCTCTCTCTCTCTCTCTCTGGATTTGGCAAACTTAACAAAAAATAGATATAAATAAAACAAAAATTAATCCTCCACAGGAATACCTAGGTTTGATACAGCTAAGCTTCTATAAGATGAGCAGAGAGAGACAATTGAATGTATGAAGCGATTTGGAGTCTTGAAAACGTTAAGTGACGAAGAGCAGACAATTAATGAAGAATAGTGTGATATTAACAACATATATCAGTCAGTTGGTAGTGACGCTTAGGGACATGCAGTTACAAGGAGAAAACCATGGATATCAAATGATACTTGGGATACTATAAAAAGGAAACAAAGACAGACATTGACTGCTGAACGTTTCCAAGGAAGTTATGAAAATTACAGGGTTGAGCAAGCTAATTATTCCAGTATTAATAGTGAAGTTGAACGAAAAGCAAGGAATCACTGCTGAATATTTATATATGAAAGCAGATGAGGCTGACAAAGCTATGAAATCAGGGAGGGGCTATGGTGTAAGAATTACTCATAGTATTATTAATGAAATCTCCACTGGTGCAAAGAAGAAGCGTATACCCATCAAAAAGAGAAATGCATCTGTTATAACAACAGAAGATGAAGAAAGGCAATGTTGGATGGAACACTTTAGTGAGGTCATGAATAGGTGATATGAAGGGAATAAACTGATTAATATACCTGAAGCTGAGGAAGACGTTGATGTGCCCATAAATGAATTCAGTGTGTTTGAAGTCGAAGCTATCTTTAAAAAACTAAAGAGATGGAAATCCCCTTAATACAATGGAATAACTGCTGAGATGATATTGGCCAAAAATGAAGAGACTCCCAGAATATTTAAAAGATTGTTTTGTAGAATGTGGCACTAAGAGCCAAAACCTAATGAATAGGAGCTAGGATTGTAGGTGAAAATGCCAAAAGAGGGAGATCTGACTGATTTCAATAATTACAGATGCATCACACTTACGTCAGTTGCTATGAAAATATACAGTATGCACATTATAAAGAGACTAGAGAGAAAAGATTGATGAATAACTGGGAGATGAACAAGCAGGATTTAGAAAAGGTAGAAGTTGTACCGACCAATTTTTATTTTAGGATATATGGTACAGCAATGTGCAGAATATAGAAATCAACTTTTGATGGAATTTGTGGACTATGAAAAAGCCTTGGATAGCGGGCACCAACCAATTTTGTGGAGAGTCCTGCATTATTATGGCGTTTCTCTTAAATATGTAAATTTGATTAAGTCTCTTCATGAGCATAGCAAGTGAAAAGGTAATGTTAGTGGATTCCTATCAAATAAATTTCCAGTGAACAGTGGAGTACTCCGAGGGAATGTGTTGTCACCTATGTTGTTTATTCTCCGCATGGATTTTGTATTGCATAGAACACTTGGGGATGGTGAAAGAATGGACTGGATTGGTAACAGAAAATTAGCTGACTTAGAGTATGCTAATGACGCTGTCCTTATCAGGGGAACAGGACAAGACTTGCAAAGCTTGCTTATCGGAATGCATGGAATGTCACATGAGGTTGGACTCAGGATAAATAGAAGAAAGACAAAAGTGAGGACAGAATGTACAATGGACGATGAAATATCGTTGGAAGGAGAAAGAATTAATGAGGTAGAATCATTTAAATATTTAGGAACTCTGATCTCGAATACAGGATCTTTAGAATTTGAGTTTAATGAAAAATTTAAAAAAGCAATTCAGACAATGGCTAGGTTAAATAAGATTTGGAAATCAGATCGCCTGAAATTACATATAAAAATCAGGCTATATATAAGTTTAGTGAGATCGGTGTTACTGTACGGACATGACTCATGGTATGACAATGAAAATGTATCCAGCAGATTTTGTAGAATTGAGAACAAAGCTCTCAAAAGAATATTGGGAATTAAATTGCAGTATAGGATTAGAAATGAAACTATAAGAGAGATTACTCGAGTGCTATATGTGGATGAGATCACGGTGAGGGGTAGATGGAGATGGTTTGGACATGCTGTTCGCACTCCCCAAGGGAGATTAGTTCACCAAACCTTCAACAGGGCTCCACAAGGCACTAAAGTTGGAAGACCTAGGCTTACATGTCTGAGGACTATAAAGCGTTAAGTGGGAGACGATGAATGGAGGACTTTAACCTTAAAAGTTCAATATAGAGACGACAGGCGAAATCCAACCGAAGCCCCTTGCGTCAATAGGCGTAGGAGGAGATGATGATCTTGTAATGCAAATTAGGCCTACTGTGTTTTTAAATGATTGATGCTGTTACATTCGATAGGAGCAAAATCTGTCGCTAACTTTTACCAAGTTATTCCCTTGTGAAATATAGAAAACTAGGCTGAAGAGAAGAAAATTATACCCTTCTAATTTACAGCATGTGTATATATATATATATATATATATATATATATATATATATATATATATATATATATATATATATATGAACATGTATATATATATATATATATATATATATATATATATATATATATATATATATATATATATATATATATATATATATATATAGCAATCCAAGGAAGATACAACTTACAGCAGCATTTCTTCTTTCATTTTATTGTAAATGTAGACAAAGACCTTCAACCCTACAAGCAGAAACAAATGCTCAATCAGACAATATTACCAATAACCAACATAATCGAAAACACAATTAACAATTGATTTGATTTCATATTGTTTTGTTTCATTACCATAATGACATATAACAAAATAATTGGATTTTGAGTTTATAGAATGATAGAATTAGCTCCTTCTGGCCCGGTACTGAGGCCGGTAGGCCATTCAGGGCGAAAGTGCCACACAGTTTTACTTTTATAGGTCAAAGTTAAAGTGGTTGTACAGTTGGCTTCATTAATTCCGGTACACTTCACAGGAAGTTAAGGGGATGTCAGTGTACCGGAATTAATTAAGCGAACTGCACAATCGCTCCAAAAACTATTTGTGCATCTTATGATCGATAATTTCAAATGTTTTGGTAAGAGCTGTATTTTTTTTTCCGGGAATGTTTGTAAATTTAACAATATTACGATTAAGACTACGCAAACAAGAGGATTTCTTAATTATTCATTACATATCCTGTAATTCATTTATTTCCTTGTTTCATTTCCTCACTGGCCATTGGTCATAGCATCCTGGTTTTCCAACTTGGGTTATAGTCAGCTTTTAATAATAATAATAATAATAATAATAATAATAACAAATTTATGTTTTTATTTGTATATCTGTCTGTTTGACAAGCTATTTAAATGTATATGTTATTACTCATATATGTGCTGTGTGACTGTTTGTTGGGCTGTTTAAATATCTAATTTTAATTGCATGTCTGTTATACCATTGGACTAAAACTTATTTTGCACAACTTCCTCCAAACGGGTTGATACAAAATCTTTCCCCTGATGATGGTTCGAGAGAAAAATAAAAAACAACTTGCACCCTAAAACATACTTCATTTGAATTGACTCTGAAGATTTGATCTTTAAATAACCAATTACTCAAATAGCTAATCCTTTCCGAATAAATCCTTTGCATATTTTAGTTCTTTCCCCTACACGACGAACAGACGTTGAAGATTTGAAACAACATAACTCACGGAGGGAAGAAGAAGAGACAGTAAAAGTGACTATGGTGGACACTGATAGTTTGACATTTTATGGGCAGTCGGAAGCGAAGGGAGATCAAATGGATTCGTCAATTGGGAACTTGTTAAGATTCCTCACAGTGGAATTAAGTAAGCTATAGTAATGGCGCTCCTTCTTGCTTCCAGAAATTAGTTCGAGGCAGTGATTAAAGAACGCTTGTGTGTGTGTGTGTTGACAAATTTCGATGTCGGGATACTTCCTATATCTCAAAGGTCATAGATATTACGTCAGGGGTGGGCAAACTATGGCCCACCAAAGATTTGCATGCGGCCCACCAAGAACAAGTTATATACTGACGTTATTTGGTAACAAAATATTAGTAAAATAGAAGCGAAAAAAAATTACCCCAAAAAATTTCATGAATGGCATCAAGGCAGATTTTACTGATGTAAAAAAATATCAAAACTAATCATTAACTTCTCTATTTTTGGCAGATTTTCATCTAGTTTTGCATATCAAAAATTCATTTCTCATCAATCACCTATAATCTCATTATCATATGCTGGGAAAAAAATTCAGAAAACGACGAAAAACACCGAAAAAACGTCAGAAAACGACGAAAAACACCAAAAAAACGACAGAAAACGACGATAAACACTGAAAAAACGCCGAAAAAAACTCAGAAAATGATGAAAAACGCCGGAAAAAAACGCCAGAAAACTACATAAAACGCCGAAAAAAACCTCAGTAAACAATGAAAATCACCGAGGTAACGTCTTGTTTATTTTTGTAATGTAACGTGATTCGTTTAAAGTAGATTTTGAAAAGGACCCCTGATTTGACAAGCGGTTTCGTTTAGGATCTTACATGAAAATTAAATCAATCCAATTATTGATCTAAGTATTTTATTGAATGAAATGGCAAGAACAAAATATCAACTTTCTTTGGAGGTTGTTACGATAAAGTGGGTGTCATAAAAGGAAATACTATCGATGAAAATATATTACAAATATAGTATAGTAAAACAAAAAATTTATAATTTGTTTCCCTAATTGCAAGAGTACGAAGAGTGTTTATGAATATATTGTTTTTATAAATGGGTAGATAAATCTAAAATACAAGTTAATTCTCTTACATAATGACTACTTATATTGTTAATGTCCATCTTTTACCTAATATATATATATATATATATATATATATATATATATATATATATATATATATATATATATATATATATATATATATAGATATATATATACATACTTACATATATATACACAAACACACACACACACACACACATATATATATATATATATATATATATATATATATATATATATATATATATACATACACATAAATATATATATGTGTGTATATATAT
The DNA here is from genome assembly GCF_036898095.1 of Palaemon carinicauda. Lineage (NCBI taxonomy): Eukaryota > Metazoa > Arthropoda > Malacostraca > Decapoda > Palaemonidae > Palaemon > Palaemon carinicauda. Next base: position 60,895,409 of record NC_090736.1, on the reverse strand, counting down.
ATATATATATATATATATATATATATATATATATATATATATATATATATATATATATGTATATATATATATATATATATATATATATATTTATATATATATATATATATATATATATATATACATATATATATATATATATATATATATATATATATATATATATATATGGATAGATAGATAGATGGATATATATATCGTTGAAAAGTAAATTACCTAACAAAACACATTTATCTTTTGCGAAATGAGAGAGATTGTGTTTGAAAAAACATATATTCACAGTTAAAGATTAAAGTCCTAATTAATCTTAATCTTTCGATACTATGGTTAAAATCTTCATTAAAGCAACGTCTTAATATAAAGCGCTAAACTGACTCGTCCAATCAACACTTAAGTGTAAAATCTTTGGACAGAAGTCGTGCAATTTTTGGAAAATCGTCGTTCTCTTCCAGGAAAGGTTGAGATCCCTAGAAGGGAACTACGAGCCGCCTGGAAACCCTGAATCCCAATCTGTTGGGACCGGATGTTCCCTAAAAACGACGGAGGATTGCCCCTCTGCTTCTAAAGCCTACCTGACACTTGCGCGCATTTTTGCCACGCACTGGCACGCATTGATGCGTGCCAGTGCGTGCCACAGGGGTTTTTCCCGCACTGTTCACGACTAGTTCACTCCAGTTCGCGCATCGTTCACGCGACGTTCACGCCATGGCACGAATTGGCACGCGTAGTTCACGAAAAGTTCACGACACGTTCACGCGAGTTCGCTCATCATTCCGCATCGTTCACGCATCGTTCACGCCAGTTCACGCCAGTTCACGAATGGGCCACTCCATATAAAAACGGGGCTTCTCCAACCCGAGGACATTCTTGGATTGGCTTCGGAAGAGACAACAATGCTTTCTGTCAGAGACATCATTGCATTGAGGAGAAGAAACGTATCTTTTTCGTTTGTATTTTTTGTTGCCCTTTATTTTTGTTTCAATAAGAAAGCATTTGATTTACATATAAATAGTAGACATAAAATATGTACAAGTATTAAGAAAGCATTTTATTTTAACATTAAAAGAATCAAACATGAAAAGTTTTTATGCTGTTGATTTTAAGGTAATAGAGAAAAAAGTGTGTTGAAATAAGAAATCATTTTATTTTTACATTAAAACAGCAAACTGAAAAAAATTTGTTTTGCTCTTCATTTTAAGGTAATAAAGAAGAATAAGTATGTTGATGAAATAAAACATCATTTTATTTTTACATTCAAACAGCAAATTTTCTTGGGTTTATTTTTCAGTTCATTTTTATTTAAAACAAAAGTTTTGGGTCTTGATTGGTAATAGAGGAAAATAAGTGTGTGCATGAAATAAGACATCATTTTATTTTTACATTCAAACAGCAAATATAAACAATTATTAGGTTTATATTTTTCTTTCCTTTTCATTATTTTTTTCGTTTCCTTTTTGTCTCTTCATTATAAAGTTATAGAAATAGTTTTAAATAAGATATAATTTTTTTTCACATTAAAACAGCAAATTTAAAAATTTATTAGGTTTATTTTTCTTTCCTTTTCATTAATTTTTTCGTTTCCTTTTTGTTTCTCTTCATTATAAAGTTATAGAAATAGTTTTAAATAAGATATATTTTTTTTCACATTAAAACAGCAAATATAAAAATTTATTAGGTTTATTTCTCTTTCCTTTTCATTAATTTTTTCCTTTCCTTTTTGTTTCTCTTCATTATAAAGTTCACGCCACTTCCCGCATCGTTCACTCCAGTTCACGCCAGTTCCCGCACTGTTCACTCCAGTTCACTCCAGTTGGCGCATTGTTCACGACTATTTCACGACTATTTTGTGCGTGCCAATGCGTGCCACAAACTTTAAACATTTCAAAGTTCTGGGCACGCATGGCACGCATTGGTACGCTCTGGCACGCGAGTTCCAGCACTGTTCACGACATTTTCACGACTCGTTCACGCGAGTTCGCGCATCAATGCGTGCCAGTGCGTGCCACGAATGCGTGCAAGTGTCAGGTACCCTTAACTTTTGCGCTGCACAGGACATTCTCAAGTATCTTTGTGTGTGTGTGTGTCCGTGTGTGCAAGTCGCAGGTTTCCTTTGAATAGTTTTTATTTGTAAGCTTCATTTTATTTACTTCTCTTATAGTTTATTTATTTCTTTATTTCTTTTCTTCACTGGGCTATTTTTCCTGTTGAAGCCCTTTGTGTGTTTGTGTGAGTGTGTGTGATTCGCAGCTTTCCTTTGAGTAGTTTATATATGAAAGCTTCATTCTAATGTTGTAACCATTCTTAAAATATTTTATTTTAATTGTTAATTACTTCTCTTATATTTTGTCTATTTCCTTTTTCGTGTCCTCTCTGGGCTATTTTCCCCGTTGGGGCCCTTTGCCTTATAGCACCCTGCTTTTCCAACTAGAGTTGTAGCTTACCAAGTAATAATAATAATAATAATAATAATAATAATAATAATTATTATTATTATTTTACCAGCTCAGTGTAAGATTGTACCTCTTAAATGCTTTTGGTTGTTGTAGTTGGCAACGAGATGATAATAGCAATGGGTAAAGAACAATAACAAAAATAAACTGAGAAAACTTGTAATTTTTAAAATCGGCATCTTTAGTTCAAAGCCTTTTAGAACACTCAAGTTCAAATCGCTTATAATTATCATTTTAAAGTTGAAAAATATTTGAGCTATATATTTTGTTAAGATGCTGTTAAGGCTGTATCATAACATTGGCAAGTGACTATTTCCTGCAATAATATATATATATATACCTTATATATACGTCATATATACAGTATATATATATATATATATATATATATATATATATATATATATATATATATATATATATATATATATATATATATATATATATCTATCTATATGTATATAAACATATGTGTGCATATATATATATATATATATATATATATTTATATATATATACTGTATATATATATATCTATATATATATATACTGTATATATATATATCTATATATATATATATATATATATATATGTATGTGTGTGTGTATGTGTATGTATATATACCGTATATGTATATGTATGCTGTATAATGTATATATATATATATATATATATATATATATATATATACATATATATATATATATATATATATATATATGTGTGTATGTATATATATATATATATATATATATATATATATACATATATATATATATATATATATATATATATATATATATATATATATATATATATATATGTTTATATATATATACATATATATATATGTATATATATATATATATATATATATATATATATATATATATATATATATATATATAAACTTTAAAACACGAACGTCTACCCGGGAGATTACAACCACAAATTCCTTATTTTCACGGCAACGTGGTCGTTGGCGCAGTGTAGGGTCACTGATCACAGGTTCTAGAGACGTTCTTGGAGACCTAAGACGGAATTCACCCTTAACTCTTTCTTTTTCTATATTGTTTAAAATTATTTTTTCTTACATATTAGATATTAGAGATAAACATGATCTTCAGTGAAGTAACGCCAGGATTATATAATTTTGGGGTATATCCGATCATATTGTATTTGGCTTCCTCGCCATACACAAGGGGGAGTATTAAATTTTTTTTACACAAACATCCTGTCAAACCAGATTTGGTTTCATGCAATTTTCAAACTCTCGTCTTATATAACAAACCCAATGACGAGTTTTGTTTTATACACAGCTACTTTCAGTTTTATGATATTGAGCTATGTTGGATGCCTTATCACTGTTGTATCACTATCCATTACTGTTTATTCTGAAGATAAATTTTTATCTGAACGTAAGTTAATGGAAGCACTGAAGCTTATTTACCTGCAGGAAATTTTGCATATGGTCACAGCAAATTTTTCTCGTCTTATATATATATATATATATATATATATATATATATATATATATATATATATATATATATATATATATATATATATATACGTATATGTACATATAGATGGATAGATGGATATATTTAGTTTTTGTTTAAAATACCATAAAATTCACCCACTACTTTGCCGTTATCAACAGGATCTTAGTACTTGAAGAAAAGAAAATCATGTTCCTCAAAATGTTTTGTTCTATCCATGATATACCTCGTTATAAATATGAACAAATGTACACACATCTCTCTCTCTCTCTCTCTCTCTCTCTCTCTCTCTCTCTCTCTCTCTCTCTATTA
>NC_090736.1:60878644-60886144 GCF_036898095.1 Palaemon carinicauda | reverse complement strand
TCGGAAGAGACAACAATTCTTACTGTCAGAGACACCATTGCAAAGAGGAGAAGATACCTATAGCTGGCAGCTGCTGTAGCCTTTGTTGGAGAGCAGCAGAAATTGCTGGCAGAGGAGAAAGAGAAACAAAAGGCAACCCCACCTCGAAGAAAGATACAAAGGAAAGTGTGGGTCAAGGAATGGTTAACCAGAAGGCACGAGTTTGGAGAGTATGACAGTCTATTGACTGAACTCCACAAAGAAGATCCAAGGGGCTACAAAAATTACCTCGGAATCACACCTGACCTGTTTCAAGAAATAGTTTTATTTACATTAAAAGAGCAAACATAAAAATTTTTTTGGTTTATTTTTCTTTCCTTTTCATTATTTTTTCGTTTCCATTTTCTTTCTCTTTATTTTAAGGTTATAGAAATGTTTTGAAATAAGAAATCATTTTATTTACACTAAAACAGCAAACAAAAATTTTTTTTAGTTTTTTTTTTCCTTTTTATTATTTTTTCGTTTCCATTTTCTTTCTCTTTATTTTAAGGTTATAGAAATTTTTTGAAATAAGAAATAATTTTATTTACATTAAAACAGCAAACATCAAAATTTTTTGGTTTATTTTTCTTTCTTTATATTATTTTTTCGTTTCCATTTTCTTTCTTTTTATTTTAAGGTAATAGAGAAAAATAAGTGTTTTGAAATAAAAAAAATATTTTATTTACATTTAAACAGCAAACATCAAAAATATTTTGGTTTATTTTTCTTTCTTTGTTATTATTTTTTCGTTTCCATTTTCTTTTTCAAGAAATCATTTTGTTTACATTAAAACAGCAAACATCAAAATTTTTTTGGTTTAATTTTCTTTCTTTGTTGTTATTTTTTCGTTTCCATTTTCTTTCTTTTTATTTTGAGGTAATAGACAAAAATTAGTGTTTTGAAATAAAAAAAAATATTTTATTTACATTTAAACACCAAACATCAAAAAAATTTTGGTTTATTTTTCTTTCTTTGTTATTATTTTTTTCGTTTCCATTTTCTTTCTCAAGAAATCATTTTGTTTACATTAAAACAGCAAACCTAAAAAAATTTTTGGCTTAATTTTCTTTCTTTGTTATTATTTTTTCGTTTCCATTTTCTTTCTTTTTATTTTAAGGTAATAGAGAAAAATAAGTGTTTTGAAATAAAAAAAAATATTTTATTTACACTTAAACAGCAAACATAAAACAATTTTGGGTTTATTTTTCTTTCTTTGTTATTATTTTTTTCGTTTCCATCTTCTTTCTCAAGAAATCATTTTGTTTACATTAAAACAGCAAACATAAAAAATTTTGGTTTAATTTTCTTTCTTTGTTATTATTTTTTCGTTTCCATTTTCTTTCTCAAGAAATCATTTTGTTTACATTAAAACAGCAAACATCAAAAAATTTTTGGTTTAATTGTCTTTCTTTGTTATCATTTTTTCGTTTCCATTTTCTTTCTTTTTATTTTAAGGTAATAGAGAAAAATAAGAGTTTTGAAATAAAAAAATATTTTATTTACACTTAAACAGCAAACATCAAAATTTTTTTAGTTTATTTTTTCTTTCTTTGTTATTATTTTTTTCGTTCCCATCTTCTTTCTCAAGAAATAATTTTGTTTACATTAAAACAGCAAACATAAAAAATTTTTTGGTTTAATTTTCTTTCTTTGTTATTATTTTTTCGTTTCCATTTTCTTTCTCAAGAAATCATTTTGTTTACATTAAAACAGCAAACATCAAAAACTGGTCGTGAACCGGCGTGAAGTGGTCAGGAACTGGTATGAACTGGTCGGGAACTGGCGTGAACTGGTCGGGAACTGGCGTGAACTGGTCGTGAACAGGGCGGGACAATGCGGGAGGATGCGTGCTAGTGCGTGAACTGGTCGTGCCATCAATGCGTGACCATGTCAGTGGGAAGGCACGGCCACGCTGCGACGCGCTCATATTCGTGAACATGTCGTGAACTGGCATGAACGATGCGTGAACTGGAGTGAACGCGTCGTGAACTGTGCGTGGCAGTCATGGCATGGCACGCATTGGCACGCACTGTTCACGACGCGTTCACGAACAGTTCGCGCATCGTTCACGACAATTTTGTCGTGACACAAATTTTGAACATTTCAAAATTCTCGCCACGACTGCCACGCACAGTTCACGACACTTTCACTTCAGTTCACGCATCGTTCACGCCAGTTCACGACAAAAGTCGTGACAATGCGTGCCACAAATTCGTGCAAGTGTCAGGGTACCCTAAGGCCTTTATCCTACAATGGATTAGAAACGGCTGCATTTGTTGTGTGCTTATATATATATATATATATATATATATATATATATATATATATATATATATATATATATATATATATATACATACACCTTCTCGTTCTTTATCTCCTCCTACGCCTATTGACGCTAAAGACCTCAATAAATTTCGCCAGTCGTCTCCATCTTATGCTTTTAAATCAATACTTCACCATTCATCATCTAATTCACGCTTCATCGCCCTCAGCTATGTAGGCCCGGGTCTACCAACTCTCTTAGTGCCTTGTAGAGCCCAGTAATAAGTTTGGTGAATTAATCTCTCAGGGCCTACTATAGAGCTTGGAAAAGTTTATCATTATTCTATTTCATAAAAAGAGACACACAATAGGGCTGAAAAATTACTGCCAATTAAGTTTACTCACAGTAGGTAGTAGGTTGGCCAGGGCACCAGCCACCCATTGAGATACTACCGCTAGGGAGTTATGGGGTCCTTTGACTGGCCAGACTGTACTACATTGGATCCTTTTCTCTGGTTACGGTTCACTTTCTTTTGCCTACACATACACCGAATAGTCTGCCCTATTCTTTACAGATTTTCCCCTGTCCTCATACACCTAACACCACTGAGATTACCAAACAATTCTTCTTCAACCAAGGGGTTAACTACTGCACTGTAATTGTCCAGTGGCCACTTTCCTCTTGGTAAGGATAGAAGAGACTCTTTAGCTATGGTAGGCAGCTCTTCTAGAAGAAGGACACTCCAAAATCAAACCATTGTTCTCTAATCTTGGGTTGTGCCCTAGCTTCTGTACCATGGTCTTCTACTGTCTTCGGTTAGAGTTTTCTTGCTTGATGGTACACTTGGGCACACTATTCTATCTAATTTATCTTCTTCTTATTTTCATTAAATTTTTTCTAGTTTATATAGAATTATAGATAATATTTGTTTAGGTGATGTTGTTGTTCTTGAAATATTTCATTTGTCCTTGTTTCCTTTCCTCACTGGGCTATTTTCCCTGTTGGAGCCCTTGGGCTTATAGCAACCTGCTTTTCCAGCTAGGTTTGTATCTTAGTGAGTAATAATAATAATAATAATAATAATAATAATAATAATATATAGAATATTTACAAGGATACTATTATGCAGAATAAAGCCACAGCTAGACTTTAAGCAACCAAAAGAGTAGACAGGCATTAGAAGCAGGTTTTAAACAACTGACCATATCCATGTAATTAACCAGCTAATGGAAAAAAAGTATGACAAATAATTATGTACGGAATTTATGGACTATGAGAAAGCTTTTGATCCCGTCAAAACCTCAGTAGCAATGACAGCCCTTCATAGACAAGGAATAAATTAATCTCAAGTTGGTACACTTGAAGATATCCATACAGATACTACAGCAATCCCCAAAAAACATAAAGATAGTGAAAAAAAACCTCCGATTGAGAATGGAATTAGACAGGGAGACCCCACTCCATCTCTCTTAAATTATTCACAAAGTCCCTGGAGGAAGTTATTAAGAATTTATTTAGGAAAAATTTAGGAATTAATGTCAATGGGGAATACCTTACCAAGTTAATATTTGTAGATGACAGAGTTCTATTGAGTGAATCATGGGAGGAATTGCAATACATGAGAGAAAATTTGAATAGAGAAAGCACAAATGTACAACTGAAAATTAATGAGTAAAACTAACATAATATGAATATATGTGCTTATGAAAGACAGTTAGCATATCCTCAGGATAAGACACCGAAATTAGAAGAAGGAAGACCATGGGATGGAGAGCCTTTGGTAAACAATATGAGATTATAAAATGTAAAAGGCCACTTTCTCCAAACAGAAAAGTATGTAATCAGATGGTCCTGCCAAAATTAACTCATGTATCGGAAACTTGAAGCCTTACTAATGGCTTGGAACTTAGGCTATTTACAATTCAAAGAGCTATGAAAAGTATAGCAATGGGAATAACACTAAGACACAGACAACGAGCATAATGGATACAAGAGCAAACTAAAGTAGAGGATATTCTAACTACATGTAAGAAAAAGAAGTGGACGTGGGCAGTACATGTAATGAAAATGACAGATAATAGATGGACATTGAGAATGACAGAATGGGTCCCAAAAATTTCAAAAGAAAAAGGGGAAGGAAGAGAAGACGATGGATTGGCAAGCTAAGAAAATTTGTTATTATAGACTGGCATAAACCATAACCAGACGAAAATAGGACATCTCTGAGGCCTTCGTCCTGCAGTGGACTAGCTGCAGCTGATGATGATGATGATCTGATGATCATACACACACACACACACACACACACACACATACACACATATATATATATATATATATATATATATATATATATATATATATATATATATATATATATATACAAATACACACACACACTACATATCCAGCTTGAAGAACGAAGGATAGTCGACCAACTTTCAACTTTATTCCCTCTGGCAACTGTCCCTTTCATTGGCGTGCAATTAAAGGTTTGGCCGTTAACTTCGTTAATTGTGTGGAGTCTCCCTTGGCTCTGAGGAAAGCCACCAGTGGCCTCAGAGGAGAGCTGCCACCACTAGTCCAAGTCTGCCGGATTTCCCCAAAATACAGCAACTGTCCATTGGTAAACAAGTGAGGAGGTAACAACTTGACCCTCTCGGAATGGCTGGACCTGTTCGTGTTTACCCGTAACGACGCCAATTGACGTCTAATTAAATGTGAGAATGAGAATTGAAGTTAAGGTGCAAAGACTTTTGGTCAAAGGCGGACTTCCCGTTAATTGCACTTCTTATGGGGAATGAACGGTTTGATTTATAGATTTCACATATAATTTTCCCTACAATCTTTTGATATTCTTGTGCCTAGTAATGTATTCTTTTTTGGTATAGTATGTATCTAAAACAAGATAATTAATGCTTTATGTCTACACCAATGCCTATAAAAACAAGCACAGGAGAATACGGAATTTTTTATGGCACCGAAATACTAAAATCAGTTCGACATAAGTCTGTTTACAGTCAATAATTTTCAACGTAGATAACCATATAAATCTAATTTTTGCGTCCAGAAAATATTGTCAGGTGACAAAATGTCTGAAGAATTTTAAATTATATTCCTGTGTAACTGCATTGAAGTTGAAAATAGTACACGCGTTGAAATATCTACCCTAAGTAAAGGGTAGCCAGTAACGTGTTTTTACAATGATGTTTTTACTTATTCATTTCTAGGCTATATTTTCTGTTTGCTATTATTTGATATATTCTATACATTTATGTACAATAAAATATGAAAACGTATTGTTTTAATGGAGGATAGTGCTTTTTTCATGTATGATTTTTTTTTACCAATGTTCCTTGTTGAAAAATTTAGATATGAATCTTATACAAAAGGGGTTACATTTGACTCCTGACCACCAAAATTCGTCTACATCTCTCCTAAGCGAAAACAACTTCCTATCACTCTGGCTGTTATGTGATTCTTCTTGAATAGGCAGCATACTACTCTTCTTCCATTGTGATGTTTACATTCACATGTTTATAACATCTTGTGGGTGTTATCACAAACGACATCTGTTTAAGTTATCGAAAGTTTCAATTTGTTTTTCCTTATTTTTTTTTAATGTTCTTTGAGTAAACAGAATAATCATCTGAAAGAAGCAAATGCAAAATTTAAAAATCATATGACTTTAGGATAGCCTTGCTGAGAAGAAACTGTTTACGGATTCCAGGCTCAGAGGTAACTGTTTAAGAATGCCAGGCTCAGAAGTAATTGTTAAGGAATACCAGGCTCAGAAGTAACTGTTTAGGAATACCAGGCTCAAAAGAAACTGTTTAGGAATGCCAGGCTCAGAGGTAACTGTTTAAGAATGCCAGGCTCAGAAGTAACTGTTTAGGAATACCAGGCTCAGAAGTAACTGTTTAGGAATACCAGGCTCAGAAGTAACTGTTTAGGAATACCAGGCTCAGGAAAAACTGTTTAGAAATGCCAGGCTCAGAGGTAACTGTTTAGGAATGTCAGGCTCAGAAAAAAACTGTTTAGGAATACCAGGCTCAGAAGAAACTGTTTAGGAATGCCAGACTCAGAGGTAACTGTTTAGGAATGCCAGGGTGAGAAGAAACTGTTTACGAATTTCAGGCTGAAAAAAAAAAATGTTTAGAAATGCCAGGCTGAGAAGAAACTGTTTAGGAATGCCAGGCTCAGAGGTAACTGTTTAGGAATACCAGGCTCAAAAGTAACTGTTTAGGAATACCAGGATCAGAAGTAACTGTTTAGGAATACCAGGCTCAGAAGTAACTGTTTTGAAATGCCAGTCTGAGGGGACATTGATGAAGAAAGACCGACTGAAAAAAACTGTTTAGGAATGGCAGGCTGAGAAGAAACTGTTTATGAATTCCAGGCTCAAAAGTAACTGTTTAGAAATGCAAGTGTGAGAGGACACTGATTAAGAAAGACCGGCTGAGAAGAAACTGTTAAAGAATGCCAAGCTGAGAAAAAATCGTTTAAAATGCCAGGTTAAGAAGAAACTTTTTAGGAATACCAGACTAACAATAAACTGGTTAGGAATGCCAGGCTGAGGAATAATTGTTTAGGAATGCCAGGCTGACTGAGAAAGCAGTGTTTAGGAATTCAAAGCTGAGAAAAAAATGTTTAGGAATGCCAGGCTCAGAAGTAACTGTTTAGAAATGCCATGCTTAGGAGAAAGTGTTTACGAATGCCAGGCTGAGAAGAGACTGTTTAGGAATGCGCGGCTGAAAAGAAACTGTTTAGGCATTAAATGATGAGAAGAAACTGTTTAGGAATGCCAGGCTAAAAATAAACTAGGCATTGAAAGGTGAGAAGAAACTGTTTAGACATTAAAGGGTGAGAAGAAACTGTTTAGACATTAAAGGATGAGAAGAACCCGTTTAGGAATGCCAGGCTGAAAAGAAACTAGGCATTGAAAGGTGAGAAGAACCTGTTTAGACATTAAAGGGTGAGAAGAAACTGTTTAGACATTAAATGACGAGAAGAAACCGTTTAGGAATGCCAGGCTGAAAAGAAACTGTTTAGGCATTAAAAGGTGAGAAGAAACTGTTTAGACATTAAAGGATGAGAAGAAACTGTTTAGGAATGTTATACTGAGATGAAACTGTTTAGAAAAGCCATGCTGAGAAGAAACTGCTTAGGAATACCAGGCTGCGAATAAAACTGTTTAGGAATTCGAGGCTGAG
>NC_090736.1:60863644-60873644 GCF_036898095.1 Palaemon carinicauda | reverse complement strand
ATGTAATAACGTTGGTCTTCTTTATTTCATGAATAAAAAAAGTATTATTTAACATACTGTTTTTGGCTAAATCTAGTGAAGTGTAATAATTCATATACTTGAAATAGCTTGGCATGTAATACTTTTTTCTATTATATTTTACTTCTACAACTAGATTTATCTTGTAATAATAAGTAGTATTTAAATGTATATAATACAGTTCATATTGCTACTTGCAAATTATAGCGTTAGTTTCTGCATATGAATATAGTTCATATTATTACATGTTAATCTATGATTTAGTGTCTGTCTTTTTTTTTTTTCTTTGACTCATTTTTATCATTAAATGTTTTGAAGAAATTATAAATATACCATATACATATACAGGGTTATTTTGGTTCAGCATAATTTATGCTATAGATGAAGTGAAAATTGTTACAATCAGTTTTTGTATTCTTTGTATGTAATTTGATAACTTTGTCTAAATAGATATATCTATTCTAATCTGCCTATATGATCCAGTCCAATTATTCTTTTTTTTTTTGGGGGGGGGGGGAGCGCGGGTTGTTAAATAAGTGAAGTTATTTTATGAATCAATGTTGTTTAAAAAATGTATATGAATACAGGACAAAAATTGGCACAAGTATGTCCCTTTCAAGATAAATTATAACTGATTGCAAAAACATATGATAGATATTAAGAACCATTTTTGCTATCCCTCTGGCAGTGCATACACTGGTAAAATCGGGCGGTATTTGGGGCATCTGTCGATATGCGTAAAAAAAACAGTTTGTTTTGACCTAGAACATTTGCATTGGTCATTTACTGGTTAGTTTCATGCTCACCAACAGAATTTCAAAAAAGTGAGCTGCTCAGGCCCCTTACACATGAGACTTTTAAGCTTATTTATCAAGGCTTTCTGCCTGCAGGAACGGTTGGTCACTTAGTCCGTGAGAACCCGGTAGAAAAACTGCGCTATCTTCTATTTACAAGAGTATTAACCAAGTTATCTTTGCTTTCTATATCAACTTAAGAACCTGTCCTCATAGACAAAAACAACCAACCAACAACATATACTGCTGAGTTAAACTTAAGAAATATACGTTTGTTTTGGGGTCTGGTAATTGCATCTGTGGAGTCCGAGTCCGGCAAAAACCAAGTATCCCTGATCACAAGCTATGGAGGTGAGCCCATTACTGGAACGCTTAACTGTACAACTGTAGTACTGGAGTCATGAAATTCTGGATAAATTGCTGGAAGGCTAACCATTTCTAACAGATATGCTGCACTATAGCGGTCATTATTCTGATGATCATACGCGAAGAACCATGGCGAATTGATTGATTGATTTGAGGTTTTCTGGCATCCTGACATCTAAGGTCATTGACGCGAAGAACCGTGGCAGCATTTCATGGAAGGCTGCAAGGTGAAGATTCCAATTTGACTCACAAGTTCCTCTTATGAACAGCAACGACAGTTGGACCAATTCAATGTACGAGCACCAGAGGTTATATTGGATTGACTGCTCTCTTTCCCGTCGAGAAACTATTGAAACCTGATGAGAGACTTGAATGCTTCACTTCCACGTGCTGTTACAAACTCGGGATTCGGAAATGTATCAGCCATGGAAGAAAGGAAGGTCAATATGGTGCGCCTGGCTGTCTCATCTAGAGAGTCAAGATAAGATGTAAGATGGAATTTGGAGCCGAATTAGAGCCTTAGCATATAAGAGCAAATATGTCACTACAGCCTAGTGGAGGAAGCAGAGGAAAAGCTGATGCAGCGTGGGCAACACAGGTTCTTGGTTTGCCAGTTTTTGCATTATGGCAGTGATTTCACTAGGTAAGCACTCCTTGCAAACACTACTTCATCTGAAAGTTTAGGTATTAGTGAACAGTTTGGTATTAGAATGCATTATGAAAATAAAGATGATTGTAAGTTTATGATGATTTATATATGGGTAACAACAGTGTAATAGTAGGTGGCCTTGAGCCTGCTCCCCTATTGTTTAGTTTATGGAGCTATGCCCCAGGTGCCCTAATTAAAAGTGCCTTGTCTTAATTAATGTGCGACTTTCGTGCGTGGGTACAAATGGAATAACGATCTGGGTATTGAATCGAAGTTGTTACTTGTGAAATTAAATTGCCCTCAGAAAGTTGACACGAAAGTGCACTCTATTGATTTCAGCTCATGTTAACTGTTACTTTTATGCTCAATGTTAAATGTTTATCAACTTTGCGATTTTATTTAAACTTTTCGTATTACGTTTAACCTTAGTGCGAAGGAAATACAAACTGAATTGACTATATTTTGTGAATCGTAATATGTTTTAGGAAGTAGTTTTCGTTTTAGTAACTAGTGAGAATTTCTATGCTAATATCGTCATTTCAAAGATAACGATTAACACTTGTCACAAGTGATATGATTAATTTTTGTAATCAAGGCCAACTTTATAATTCACAAAATCGGCGTCATTGGGTCCATCAACCATTAACGTTTTAGGGTTGTGGTGGCCTATGGGGTAACGTTCCTGACTAGTGATCGCCAGCCTGGGGTCTGAGGCCCGCTCAAAACTCGTTAGTTTCATTAGTCAAGATCCTTGTGAGCTAAGGATGGTGTTATAGGGGAACTTATAGGTCTACCAGCTAAGTCATCAGCAGCCTTTCCTGGCCCTCCCTGGTCCTAGCTTAGGTGGAGAGGGGCTTGGACGGTGATCATATATATGTTCAGTGTCTAGGACATTGTACTGCTTGCTAGGGCGATGCTACTGTCCTTTGCCTCTGCCATCTATGAGCGGTCTTAAAACCTCTAAATATTTAAAGGTTTAAAAGGCCGTTTAAGCAGAGGCAAGGGACAGGCCATTATCCTAGATACTAACCATATATACAGTACGTATGGTTAGCATCCAAGCTCCCTCGCCATCAAGCTGATGATGATTAATTAGGTTAACCTTTACATTCCCACACACCTCACATTCCTATTTCTTAAGGATGGTGAGGTTGTAGACACTACTTGATACTATTGACCTTGAGCGGGTCTCAAACTCCCGTCGAACACAATGCCATGCAGGGACATTTCCAATAGGCAACTGCAAACTTTACTAATAAAATAAAATGACTCAAGAACCCACATGTAAAGAAACCAGCTACAAACAAACTTACATATAGATACAAAAGCTAGTCCCATCCCATTACATATCTTTTAATCAAAACAATACGACAACTGATAAACCTTTTAATTATATTTTGACTCTTTTGCATTTTTTTTCTTCCAGCTCCGATGGTATTGATGGTATTGACATCACAGTCATTCATCAGCTGCATAATGAAACGAGTCTTATCTCTGTACCCATTGAATGCATAGATAGAAAGAAATAAGATTTTCTAAAGTCTTCCAGTCACATGGCCGATCAGATAAGGAGGAATATTCCCTTTGCATAATCATCTTTAATATCATTATATCTGGTTTATATTCTGTCTAAAAACTGGGAATTTTGTGAAGCTCTTTGAATGGACATCCCAAAGTTTTCAACTCTTGACAGACGCCTTTGCGAAATGAGACATTCTGTCGAAAGGGGGAAATGTGTAAATTATAAGAGAATATGTCATTCATGAATCACTGTGAAGAAAGCTAAGTTATTTCATCGTCATCATCATCATCATCTCCTCCTACACCTATTTACGCAAAGGACCTTGGTTAGTTTTCACCAGTCGTCTCTAGCTTGAGCTTTTAATTCAATACCTCTTCATTCGTAATCCTCAGCCATGTAGGCCTCGGTCTTCCAACTCTTTTAGTGCCTTGTGAATCACTGTGAAGGTAGCTAAATTATTTAAGATAGATTTAATGCTATACGGGATGATAATTCCGTAGAACGTAGTCGGAGATTATTGCATATAGGGAAGGAGTTCACTCTTTAAAATCTGGTGATTTTTTTTATGTTAAATGTTACTTTTAGGCACAATGGTAATTGTTTATCAACTTTGCGATTTTATATAAACTTTTCGTCTTACGGTATGTTTAACTTGGGCGAGAACGAACGAGTCTGAATTGTATCTATATTTTTGTGAATCATAATATATTTTAGGAAGTAGAGATACATACTTCACGCCAATATGTAATAAATAAAGCTATATGCATCTAAATGGAACAGGTAAACATAATGTCTACCACAATGATTACAAACAAGCTGCTACTGGTAAGACGTAATGTAGCAGAATGTAAACTTAATTTATTCATCTACATTTGTTTATTATTTATTTATAGTTGTTTGATTTGTGACTTGATGTTTATGGCGCAATATATTATTTTGGTTGTTGAATTATTTTTTCGTTTTTTTGAAGTTGTTTTTGTAATTTTTCAAATCTTCTGCATTCCTTTTATAATGATTAATTTTCGGGGCCTCTCACTTAGGAACCTTTTACGCAAAATAAACTGATAAAACTTAAGGTAACCTACTCCAATAGACTAAGTTTCCCGGTGATGTAATTTTCTATTAGGCTTGGCCTAATTTCACCCCTGTTTACCTTATGAAACACTGCCTCTTGCACAACTACAAATGGTTACGGTTCATTTTCCTTTTGCCTGTACATACACACACACACTAAATAGTTTGGCCTATTCTTTAAATATTGTTCTCTGTCCTCATACACCTGACAACACTGAGATTACCAAATAATTCTTCGTTCAAGGGGTTAACTACTGCACTGTAAATGTTCAGTGACCACTTCCTCTTGGTAAGGGTAGAAGAGACTCTTTAGCTATGGTAAGCAGCTCTTATAGGAGAAGGACACTCCAAAATAAAACCTTTGTTCTCTAGTCTTGGGTAGTGCCATAACCTCTGTACCATGGTCTTCCACTGTCTTGGGTTAGAGTTCTTTTGCTTTAGGGTACACTCTAGCACACTATTCTGTCTTATTTCTCTTACTCTTGTTTTGTAAAAGTTTTTATAATTTATATAGGAGATATGTATTTAAATGTTGTTACTATTCCATAAATATTTCATTTTCCTTTTTGCTTTCCTCACTGGGCTATTTTCCCTGTTGGAGCCCCTGGTCTTATAGCATACTGCTTTTCCAACTGGGGTTGTAGCTAAGCAAGTAATAATAATAATAATAATAATAATAATAATAATAACCATGTTTATGTCAATAACCAAGGAGACACGTGCATATAAGAATTTTTAGTTAAACCGAAAATGGATAGTTGGTTTTTTATAGCTTTTTCATTTGATCTCATCTGATATAGTCTTCATTACTTTTGATGGCTTAGCGATTTTATGTTTAATCTAATAAAGTGTCGTTTCATAGACCATTATGTAATTTAATAGCTAAAAGAAAATAGATAAGGAATTATCAAAATGTTAACATGAAAAGCAGGAAGTAATCTGACTGTAAAGATTTTAAGAGATCCAAAAGAACTTCGGATTGTTGTTCAAACTTTCCTAAAGACAAAAATATTTTTGTTCCATTTACAAAACCAACTTTTAGACATTCAATAGGATAATTTATCAGTTTTATTGCTAAGAAACAGAACCAATTGAATGAACTTGTAATTGTATATCTATGTTACGAAAAGTTTTTTTCTGAAATAAAAGTTTCGACCGCATTGTCAGAATGGGGCCATGTGCCTTGAAAAGGTCAGGTAAAAAAAGGTCGTTTTCTCCAGTGATGGAAACATTACAAAACTCTTCTGAACTTATGAAATGTAATGACCTTTATGAGCAAAAGTGCCTCGATTATGTCGGGAGCAAAAGTGACCACCGGATGTTTACCTTTCCATTTGAATTCATAGGAATCTCGATGAATATTATTCAGAGGTCTAGGCCGACGTCTACAATGCTTCAAGTTACTTATAATATGAAAGACACATTAATAAACGATTATAACCAAACTCGTGCAACGTGAGTGTATATTTTATATATATATATATATATATATATATATATATATATATATATATATATATATATATATATATATATATATATATACACACCACCAAGGCACTTCCCCCAATTTTGGGGGTAGCCAACATCAAACAAATGAAACAAAAAAGGGGACCTTTCCTCTCTACGTTCCTCCCAGCCTGACAAGGGACTCAACCGAGTTCGTCTGGTACTGCAAGGGTGACACAGCCCACCCTCCCCTGTTATCCACCACAGATGAAGCTTCATAATGCTGAATCCCCTATTGCTGCTACCTCTGCGGTCATCCAAGACACCGGAAGAAGCAGCAGGGCCTACCGGAACTGCGTCACAGTCGCTCTCTATTCATTCCTAATCCTAGTATGCTCTTTTGCCTCTCTCACATCTATCCTCCTATCACCCAGAGCTTTCTTCACTCCATCCATCCACCCAAACCTTGGCCTTCCTCTTGTACGTCTCCCATCAACTCTTGCATTCATCACCTTCTTTAGCAGATAGCCATTTTCCATTCTGTCAACATGGCCAAACCACCTCAACACATTCATATCCACTCTAGCTGCTAACTCATTTCTTACACCCGTTCTCACCCTCACTACTTCGTTCCTAACCTTATCTACTCGAGATACACCAGCCATATTCCTTAGACACTTCATCTCAAAAACATTCAATTTCTGTCTCTCCGTCATTTTCATTCCCCATAACTTCGATCCATACATCACACTTGGTACAATCACTTTCTCATACAGAACTCTCTTTACATTCAATGCCCAACCCTCTATTTTTTACCACTCCCTAAACTGCCCCCAAGACTTTGCATCCTTCATCCACTCTCATAGGTACATCTTCTTCCACTCCACCATTAGCTGCAACAACAGACCCCATGTACTTAAACTGATCCACCTCCTCAAGTAACTCTCCATTCAACATGGCATTTAACCTCGCACCACCTTCCCTTCTCGTACATCTCATAACCTTACTCTTACCCACATTAACTCTCAACTTCCTTCTATCACACAACCTTCCAAATTCTGTCACTAATCGGCCAAGCTTCTCTTCCGCATCTGCATCTAGTACAGTATCATCCGCAAATAACAACTGATTTACCTTCCATTCATGTTCATTCTCGTCTACCAGTTTCAACCCTCATCCAAGTACTCGAGCATTCACCTCGCTCACCATTCCATCAACATACAAGTTAAACAACCACGGCGACATCACACATCTCTGTCTATGCCCAACTCTCACCGGAAACTAATCGCTCACTTCATTTCCTATCCTAACACATGCTTTACTACCTTTGTAACAACCTTCCACCAACTCCATATAATCTCATCACATTCCACATTGCTTCCCTATCAACTCTATCATATGCTTTCTCCAAATCCATAAACGCAACATACACCTCCTTACCTTTTGCTAAATATTTCTCGCATATCTGCGTAACTGTAAAAATCTGATTCATACAACCCCTACCTCTTCTAAAACCACCCCGTACTTCTAAGATTGCATTCTCTGTTTTATCCTTAATCCTATTAATCAGTACTCTACTTTGCACTTTTCCAACTACACTCAACAAACTAATACCCCTTGAATTACAACACTCATGGACATCTCCCTTACCCTTGTATAGTGGTAAAATACATGCACAAATCCAATCTACTGGTACCATTGACAACACAAAACACATATTGAACAATCTCACCAACCATTCATGTACAGTCACACCCCCCTCCCTTCAACATCTCAGCTCTCACAGCATCCATACCAGATGTTTTTCCTACTCTCGTTTCATCTAGTGCTCTCCTCACTTCCTCTCTTGTAATCTCTCTCTCTCATTCTCATCTCCCATAACCGGCACCTCAACACCTGCAATAGCAATTATATCTGCCTCCCTATTATCCTCAACATTCAGTAAACTTTCAAAATATTCTGCCCACCTTTTCCTTGCCTCCTTTCCTTTTAGCAACCTTCCATTTCCATCTTTCGCTGTCTCTTCAATTCTTGAACCAGCCTTCCTTACTCTCTTCACTTCTTTCCAAAACTTCCAATTCTCTTGATATGAACGGCCCAATCAGATCAGGTCAGTTGCCCTCTTACTTATCTTGCACTTTACTTCCAAATTTTTCTCTATATCTTTCATACTTCTTTACACTATTACACTGCAGACTATCTCCAAAAGTCCTCTTTTTCTCTTCCACTTTTACCTTCACTCCTTCTTTCCTAAACCATTCACTGCCCTTCATCATGGTGCCTCCAACATACTTCTTGCCACACACACATCACTTGCAATTCCAACAAAATTTTCTTTTATTAACTTCCACTCCTCTAATTTACCAGTTTCTCTTTCTTTCACTCTGTCATATGCCATTTTCAACCTTTCTTGATATTTACTTTTTACCCAGATTTTATTAGCTCTTCAACCCTCACTAGCTCCCTTATACATCCCCCTACTCTATTCCCCCACTCTTTTGCTACAACTAATTTTTCTTCAACCAGAAAAATAATCAGATATACCGTTAGCCATACCCCTAAACACGTGCACGTCTTTCAATCTTCCAAACATTCTTTTAGTTTTCACCACATAATCCATTAACGCCCTTTCTACCACTCTTCCATTTGCCACTCTTACCCATGTATACTTGTTTATATATATATATATATATATATATATATATATATATATATATATATATATATATATATATTTATATATATATAATATATATATATATATATATATATATATATATATATATATATATATATATATATATATATCTACTGTATATATGTGTGTGTGTGTAAAGAGAGAGAGAGAGAGAGAGAGAGAGAGAGAGAGAGAGAGAGAGAGAGAGAGAGAGAGAGAGAGAGAGAGTAAAAAACTGGTGAACATCAAATTGTATAAAGAAAAATTCCCTGCTATGGATATACAATTTCTCAACTAAGGGTTATAATGCATAGTATTTATACCCAGGCTGTCTAACTACTAATTCAAATCTGTATTATTGGGATTGTAAGTCATCGTGGTTTTGCATGGTTCAAAATAAGTCTTCTCTGATTATTGATATTTGTCCAATATTACTAATGGCCAAAGGTGAATATTTTTATCATTTTTATTGTTTTTTTTTTTTTTTTTTTTTTTTTTCATTTTGTGCCTCTTCGATGAATAAGACTGAATTGCCTTAGGAGTAATATTATAAAAGGATATCGTAAGAAAATAACAAAGTGCTCAACGAACTCGTTATAGAAAATCTTCTTCGCCTAATTCCTGTCCAAGCTCAATGTCTCTTTTAAACACCTTTAAACTCATTCGAGGTTTTCTTAAAGTCTGAATTCTCATTTACAAACATTAGACATTAAGAAAAAAAAAAAAAGTTAGATGATATTCACAGCCTCCCATCTGAGCTTTGCACTTCCATGCAATGTATTGCAAGATATTTAATTTTCCATGAAAGCTTACCACACCTTCGGCTTTGACCTACTTATACAGCATAGCCATTGTTCTGCTGTGGTCTTGTTTTAGCGTAAACATCCCTCCATCCATAGAAACATTTTGTTGCTTTCTGAAAATGCTTGCAGGAAAGGAGATCATAAGCATTGGGTTTTTATTCATTTCATTTTTTTTCTAATCTGGTCATTCAAATTATCTCTTATAGATGCTTTATTAAGAAATAATTAGGATTTAGTCATTGATTATATAAACAATTAAAGCAATTCTGTATAGATGATTTTATGGTTTAAAATTTTCTTGTTTTCCTTGATTATCATACAGAGAGAGAGAGAGAGAGAGAGAGAGAGAGAGAGAGAGAGAGAGAGAGAGAGAGAGAGAGAGAGAGAGAGAGAGAGGGGGGGGGGAATTCGTTATTAGGTATGCACTTTTATATATAAACATAACTGTAATATTTCTTCTAAACGAAGAAACTGCAATACGGAGGAATCTGTGTCAGGGAATTTAATGATAAAATTTTGATCTGTAATAAAGAAAATGTTCTAGGAAAGTTTTTTTTATAATATTTCCGAATCTATATAAAAAAATTATCCTAACGTAATGCATGATTTGCATTTAACAAAATAAATAGTTCAGTATCATCTCAAAAT
>NC_090736.1:60853987-60863144 GCF_036898095.1 Palaemon carinicauda | reverse complement strand
TTCTATAATTAAGTTATGAATGTGGTAGTGATTTTTATCACCCATTTTAAACTGTTTTTTCATTCGTTTATAATGCTTAGAAAATGCTTCACTAGCTCGAGTAATTTTTGTGGTGGTATAAATGTTTTTCATTTAAGTTTGCCTTGAAAACTTTCATTCGGAAACTATAACTACGTATAAAGAAGCTCTACATCACCTCCTATTATGTATATATATATATATATATATATATATATATATATATATATATATATATTCAAATATATAAGTATATATATATACTTATATATTTGAACATATATAATATATAAATATATAAATATATATATATATATATATATATATATATGTATATATGAATATATTTATATATATATATATATATATATATATATATATATATATATATATATATATATATATATATATATATATATATATATATATATATATATATATATTTGGGCTCAAGCCATGACGTCCTGATGGAAGGTTCCTGTAGTAGCTTCCTGAGGGTATATATGTCTACAGTGGATATTCCCAGAGAATTAAACCAAAGGGTATCACAGAATTCTAACTTCTGGCGTGAGTACCCCAAAGGTTTCCCTTTAGGATATCGTAAATCAACAGGGGACGTATGCTTTGACACGCCACATGGCTATCTGCACCCCACATAGCGTTTACGCTTCGCGGGGGAAAAGGTGGCGAGATAACTGGGGAGCCGTTCCAAAGTTATCCTCCTACGTTACTGTTACGGTATCTTGCGACGTAAACAAACGGCAGCCATAGCTGTCCACCATACTGTGTGACGTCACGTCCGTCCTCATTCCTTTCTTTGTAGCGATCTACAACGTTTGTTTTTTTCCCGGTGATCTTAATTTTGCCTTTCTTATTGCCATGTCGCAACCTTCAGCCTTGCCTTCTTCTGGAAAGTTGAGTACTATGTTCTTGTATTGTTTAAATAAGCTCTGGCCGTAAAGTAACGAATATTTTTCCAAAAATCTTGTGTTTTGTGGCAGAGCTGTGCCTTGACCGGAGGCGTCATGTTGCGACGCGGCTGTTCACACCGCATGCTTTATTTAATTAGCCAGAACAGCATTCCCGGTCTCGTAACTAATTAAATATCATTAGTTATTTAGTCTTCATTGCTAGGAATTAGTTATATTATGCCGATAGTATTCTGGGCGCACTTAGTTAGCCGACCCCTATGCTAGCCTGCTAGCCTACCCTAGGCTCGATGCTTAGTGTTCATGTTTACTTACTGCATGATATAATAAGTGTTCCTAGTGTTTTTAAAATTTATGAAATGAAGATATAGGCATTTATACATACAAGATTCAGTGTTGCACATGAGTTTTCGCCTTCTAGGGACCATTCAAGGGATCGTGCATGGCCTACCCATTGTCACTCCCCTAACCATACGTTGGGGCCCTTGTATGCTTCCTTATCCTCCTCTCTCTGGGTAGCCTCGCTATATCCTAGCCCTCTTACCTCGAATTGCATTCGGGTAGGTTAGGCTGGGGTCGTTCTTTCCTTCTCATCGCCATTGTTCATGGCTTGAGTTGGGACAGAACCCCAGAGTAACTGTCGTTCATCCCAGTCCACCTTAGGAGAACGATTTTCTCCTTACGGTATCGACTGAGGCTGAAGGCGGAATGACCACCTAGACTGCACTTGGTTGGGACACGTCCCTTCCTCCCTGCAGCCTAGCGATTTGTCCTACTCTTGCCCTCCCTAGCCTAGGAGAATGGTTCTCCTGGCCTAGGTTGGGCTTAAGTGGATTCTGTTTTATTATAGTTCAGGACAGTACTCTGGTGCTGTACCTGATCTGAGCTAACCTTCCCTAGGTTGGAGAGCGTTCTCTTCTCCCTGGGTAGGCTAGCACCCGAACAGATCCCCTTCTCTCTTGGGTGCGTAAAGTGTGTCCCCACCCCTTCACCCCCCCCCCCAGGACCCTCACCCCCACCCCACTCTGTCCCTTTGTGTTGGCTCGCCATCACACTCTTGTCCGCTGTCCTACAACTCCTCGCTTGCGGTGAGTTATGGGATAGGCTATGCTCTTCTGCTGGGTGGCCGCTCTGCTACACTTCCCTACCTAGTTGAACTACGGGGTAGTGCCGGCGGTCGGCTTGCCTGCGGAAAACCTCCCTCCTTGAGTGTTCTCTGATCCTCCCTTGGGTTACCACAGGCACCATAGCCGGCTGCCGGCTCCCTGCCGCCGAATGATAGGTGTATCCCCTCCTATCATGAGAACCCTCCTTCCGGAGGAAGGTTAGTTTGGGTATTGGGTATTACCCTTCCTTACCTTCCCTCCTTACCTTTCCCTCTCTCTATCCGGTGCGTTCCACTGCCGCCTCCACCTGCCGGCGCTAGCCGCCGACATCTCTGGTAACCTTCCTGCCTCATCAAATGTTGTCAGCTTAGGTCTACCAAAGCCGACTGCCTGCCGGCTGCCAGAGACCACCGTCCTGCCGGCGATCGCCATTCCCTAGTATTCCTGTTTCCCAGCCACTTTGCTTGTGGCCTTTGATGGGTTCACAATGCTGGACGGGCCTCCGGCGTGAAGCCAGTCTGCTGGCACTCCTAACCTCGGCTTACAGTGGACAATCACCCCTCCTCGGCCGACGGCCTCGTGCCGGCAGTCACTATAGTGCAGCCGGGTGGACTAGCCAGTCTTTCTCTGGTATTTCATGCCTTAGAACGGTGACTATTGTACTCTGTTGTACAATAAAACATTTCCAGCATATTCTGTGCTTCCTAGCGCAGTCTTTTGCCGGGACCAATCCTTAATAAAAGGGGGGTTTATCCTATTTTCCCCCCTTCTTTCCCTATATGAACTGAATGGTTTCAGGTCTACACCTCTCTGTAATTAATTTCTTAGAGGAAGCCTAAGCTTGGCTCATCCTAGAGGATACTCTCCTCTCCTCTAGAACCCTATAAGTTCTATGGAATTAATTATAGGGAATGGTTGCGGCGATTGGCTGGGCGGGATGCACAAATATGTGTCTTCCTACTTCTTTTCTAGCTCACCTATCCTGAGCTTAGATAAATGAATCATGTATCTGCTAAGTTATTACTTAATTTAAGATTACTATAAGTCATATTACAATGACTTCTATGTACTCATTGTCTCTTTCTTTTACAAGAGGAGTACGTGAAGTGTGAGAGCTCCTTCTGCGGAGTTCATCGCCCTGGCTTCTATGGGCATCGGGCGTGCCAGACCCACGCCCCCTGTGTAGCAAAAAAGGGGAATCTCAAGTTCCATCTGCAAAGGCCTTCTTGATGAGGCGTTCGACAACCCTCCGTCCACGGAGGCCAGGGACAATGCTCGAGAGAAACTGCGCAAGTGGGTGCAAAGTTTCCAAAAGAACGCTACCGGGCCTTATCTCCCCAATGAGAAGATGAGGGCCCTGCTTTTCCCAAAAGCTTCGACGGATTCTGTGATCCCCAGGAGGAGATCCCCCGCGTTCAATTTGTGGTTGAACCTGACGTTTCGGCCACACTCCGGAAATGTCACTTAGACGAGGTCAAGAAGATGTAGACGAGGTCGAGAAGATGTCGGAAGTGTCCGACAACACCGAGAGGACCCTCATGGGTGAGGATCTGGAGGAAGAGGAGGATCAGATGGAGTTCCCTGATTCAGAGGGCGAGGTCGCCCAAACACCTTCGGTAGCTCCTGTCGTGGTCGAGGAGCCAGTCCCCTCTACCTCTGCCGCCTCACTGCCCGTGCTACCAGCCACTGAAGATGCCATCCAGGTACTGGTGGCACTGATGGACGATAGGCTCCGTAAGAACCAAGAGGAGCTCAAACGTCATTTTATGGGTTGGAAGCAACCGAAAAAGATCTCGGTTAAGGATCTTCCCCCCTACTCGGAGTCTAACCCTGGAGGTACGCCGAGCATATGCGAGTTACAACTGGCAAAATCTTTATTAATGACAAGCTGGGTACCATCCCCTTAGAAGAAATGGAATTCTTCCGCAGCTTCGAGGCATATCCAGACTGTTACGTCCGACTCAGGTCCGAGCCGGCCTCCAAGGAGGAGACCGAACCCAAAGAAGTGATCGTGTTCGATCACTCAAAAGCCCAAGCTATGCTGGCCGACTGCCTCAAGAGCCGAGGTTTCACCAACTCGTATATGCCGGCATTGAGCAAGAAACACCCGTCCTTTCTTGCTCCCTCTACCGCAACCTTTCCCTTTGTGGAAAAGGCCTTCCATGCGGTCATGAAGGTAGTTGAGGAAGGAAAGCCCTGCCCTACCCTGGAGGAGTGTAGGCCTCTCTCCCTCGCCCTTCCCCCCGACGATAGATTCTGGAAAGACATCCAGTTTACCTTTTCGGTTGGGAAACTGGAACCTGACGCCGATGGTCGTCAGTTTAACGAAGATCTTCCCAAGCTGAATGACCACCTTATTCGCCGGGAGCAGTACACCAAGAAGAGGCTAGCCGCCTCCCTATCCCTTCAGATTCAGCTTGAAGTTATGGCCGGGGACGTTAGGGTCCCAGACCTCTATATGGTTCTCGCAAAGACCCACCTAGTGACCGTGATGAAGGACTTATATAGCTTCATCAAGGCTCGGAGAGCCTGTAGAGAGTTCGTGTTTGCCAACGCGGCAGTAAAACACGAACCCAGGAAACTAATCTCCTCCAACATCTGGGGCAAGCATCTCTTCCCGTCGCCTCTGGTGAAAGAGATTGTGGACAAAGCCGCCAGTGAGAACCGGAACCTTCTCAGTAAGTGGAGCATGTCCCGCAAAAGAAAGTCCTCTCGGGATGAAGGCCACAGCCTAAGAGGAAATCATCCAAGCCTAGACCCCAGCAGTGCCAACCAAAACGCCAGTTTCTAGCTCCCGCTGCTCCCCAAGTAGTGGCACAGCCACAACAGACCTTTCAGTTGGTCCCCCAGCCGGTGGTGTCGCAATCACCGGTCTTCACTCCTGCCTACGAGCGAAAGTCCACTACCTTTCGTCCCAGAGGTAGAGGCTCTGGCAGAGACTCCTCTCGCCATCCCTCCAGGGGCAGGGGAGGAAGGGGAGCTAGCGGCCGAGGGGGCAACCCTCGGGAAACCAGAAGCTATTAAGTGCTTCCGGTGGGAGGAAGACTCCGCCACTTTCAGGATCGCTGGACCTTCGATCCTTGGGCACACAGTATCATCAAGAAGGGACTGGGTTGGAGCTGGACACAGCCACCTCCAATCTTCCACCAATTCTTCCAACCATCAGCCCCCATCTTGGAAGCATATGTCCTAGAACTCTTGAACAAGAAGGTGATCAAGAGGGTAAAGTCTACCAGGTTCCAGGGAAGACTGTTTTGTGTTCCCAAGAAAGACTCAGACAAGCTCAGAGTCATTCTCGACTTGTCCTCCCTCAACAAGTTCATTGTGAACAGCAAATTCAAGATGCTGACTCTTCAACAGATAAGAGCCCTTCTGCCTCACAAGGCCTACACGGTCTCAATAGACCTGGCGGGCGCCTATTGGCACATCCCAATGAACCACCACGCTTCCTCCTACCTAGGATTCAGGCTCCAAAGAAGAAGCTATGCCTTCAGGGCCATGCCCTTCGGGCTCAACGTGGCTACAAGAATCTTCACCAAGCTAGCAGACACAATCGTCCACCAGCTACGCCTCCAGGGCGTCCAGGTGATGGCCTACCTCGACGATTGGCTGGTCTGGTCGACATCACCAGAAGACTGTTTGCGAGCTTGCAGAAAGGTGACCCAGTTCCTGGAACATCTGGGTTTCAAAATAAATATCAAGAAGTCTCGCCTCTCTCCAGCTCAGAAGTTCCAATGGTTGGGAATCCACTGGAATCTTCAGTCACACCACCTTTCCATCCAGCTGAAGAAAAGGAAGGAAATAGCCGGGTCTGTCAAAAGACTTCTCAAATCCAAACGGATCTCAAGACGACAGCAGGAGCAAGTACTTGGCTCCCTACAGTTCGCCTCAATGACAAACCCAGTGGTACGAGCACAGCTAAAGGATGCCTCAGGAGTCTGGAGACGAAATGCATCCATCGCCCGAAGAGATCTCAAAAGTCCCCTACCGAACAGGCTTCGCTCACTTCTAAGACCGTGGTCAGAAGCAAGGACCTTGAAAAGATCCATCCCTCTTCAATCTCCGCATCCGTCGATCAACATCCAGACGGACGCTTCTCTGGAGGGTTGGGGGGGGGGGGGGGATCACTCCCATCAACAACAAGTTCAAGGAACATGGTCTCCCCTGTTCAAGACATTTCACATCAACATCTTGGAGGCCATGGCGGTTCTTCTCACTCTGAAGAAATTATCTCCGCGTCCTTCGATACACATTCATCTAACTCTGGACAGCTCTGTAGTAGTCAGATGTCTCAACCGTTAGGGCTGAAGATCGCCCACCTAAGCCAGGTGCTATTACCCATCTTCCTCCTGGCGGACAGGAAGAAATGGCACTTGTCTGCAGTTCACCTACAAGGATTCCGCAATGTGACGGCGGACGCTCTATCGAGGACAAGCCCCATAGTCGGAATGGTCCCTAGACGCAAGATCATTCTCCTTCATCTCTCGTCAAGTCCCAGAACTACAGATCGATCTCTTCGCGACGAACGACAACAAGCAACTTCTTCGATATGTGGCCCCTTACGAGGACCCTAAAGCGGAAGCAGTGGACGCCATGTCCCTGGACTGGAACAGATGGTCCAAGATTTATCTGTTCCCTCCACCCAACCTTCTGCTGAAAGTCCTCTCCAAACTGAGAACCTTCAAAGGGACAGCAGCCCTAGTGGCCCCCAAGTGGCCTCGGAGCAACTGGTTCCCCCCAAGTCCTGGAGCTACAGCCCAAGCTGATCCCCCTACCAGGCCCAGTTCTTTCCCAACAGGTGCAAAAGTCGACTGTCTTCGATTCATCAAAGAAAGTCCAGGACCTTTATCTCATGATTTTCTCTCCCTTGCCGTGAAGAAAGGGTTTGGAATCTTGAAGAAAAGTTTAGACTTCCTAGAGGAATACAAAACAAAGTCTACCAGAAGGCAATATGAATCATCCTGGAAGAAGTGGGTGTCCTTCGTCAAGGCAAAAAATCCTACGGAAATCTCCATAGATTTTTGCATATCCTTCTTTATTCACCTTCATGGACAAGGCTTGGCAGCCAACACGATTTCCACTTGCAAATCGGCCTTGACTAGACCACTACTGTACGCCTTTTAAATAGATTTGTCCAACGAAATCTTCAACAAACTTCTGAAGGCATGTGCTAGACTCCGTCCTGCACCCCCACTGAGACCCATCACCTGGTCCCTGGATAAGGTGCTTCATTTTGCTTCTAGCCTGGACAACGAATCTTGCCCTCTGAAAGACTTGACTCAAAAAGTAATTTTCCTTTTTGCTCTCGCCTCGGGAGCCCGAGTCAGTGAAATAGTGGCATTATCAAGAGACGAGGGCCAAATACAGTTCGCTGACACAGGGGAACTTACCCTCTTCCCTGACCCCACGTTTCTCGCCAAAAATGAACTCCCCACCAAGAGATGGGGGCCTTGGAGAATCTGCCCTCTGAAGGAAGATGTCTCTCTATGCCCAGTGGAGAGTCTTAAGGTCTATCTTCGAAGAACTTCAGACTTTGGTGGAGGACAACTCTTTAAGGGAGAAACTTCGGGTAGTGACCTGTCACTTAAACAACTAAGAGCAAAAATCACCTACTTTATTCGCAGAGCGGATCCTGACAGTATACCCGCAGGTCATGATCCTAGGAAAGTCGCCTCTTCCCTGAATTTTTTCCAAGGAATGGATTTCGAAAGCCTCCGATCCTTCACAGGCTGGAAATCCTCGCGAGTGTTCTTCAAACACGATGCGAAGCAGGTGCGAGATCAAACGATTCGTGGTAGCGGCAGGCAGTGTAATGAAACCTGCTGTTTAGAGCTGCGTAGAACAGCGAGTTATTTCGGGACTCTAACTCAACAGGTGCCTGTGTTGACTCTAGTGCGATACATAGTGATTTCAAAGGACACTAAGTGTCACTAATAGACTGTTCTTCATCTAGGTGAAGTGACATAGACTCCTACATGTGTGCCACATGTTCCTGGACATGAAGTGTATAGTGAATTTAAAGACTCGTTCCCCTGGGAACTTATGCGTATAAAGGCAAAAATTTCCCTTTCAGATTCCACATCAGCGTCTTTATTGGAAATCTATGTCTGATATTCGATATTATTACTGTAAATAATTATCTATAATTTCATGCAATTTTCTCAAATAAAATAATTATTTTATTTACCATATGTGTTTTATTTCGCTCCTCTTTTCCATATAAAAATAAATGGCTGTTACTGTTTTATTTGCCCCTATTCTTATAGTTATATTATGCATAATGTACCTACTGTCTAATATACACTCACCAAGCAGTATAATATTGTTCCTAGACAAATATTTAACCTTCTGATCTGTCTCGAGACCGGCACGATCTTCTCATTCAGGTGAGTTTATCTTCGTCAGATTTCTTTGAGATGTTCCTCTTGTCCAAACAGGACTTCCCTGCCAGGGGGACAGGAAGCCATGTCATCGTTATGCCACTGGTAGTGACATTTAACGGAGATGTCACGGTCTCTACGGTCACCAGACCATAGGAATATCGTTTGAAAAACCACGATACACTAATTCTCTGGTACACTTCCATCAAGACGTCATGGCTTGAGCCCAAAAAACGGATTTTGAGCGAAGCGAAAAATCTATTTTTGGGTGAGATGGCCATGACGTCCTGATGGACCCGCCCTACTGTTCCAGTTCAGCCTGTCAGGCCCCTCCCTGCTATACTGTATCGTGGAGGCTGGTAGATCGCTAGATTTCGGAATGAGGACGGACGTGACGTCACACAGTATGGCGGACAGCTATGGCTGCCGTTTGTTTACGTCGCAAGATACCGTAACAGTAACGTAGGAGGATAACTTTGGAACGGCTCCTCGGTTATCTCGCCACCTTTTCCCCCTCGAAGAGTAAATGCTATGTGGGGTGCAGATAGCCATGTGGTGTGTCAAAGCATACATCCCTTGTTGATTTATGATATCCTAAAGGGATACCTTTAGTGTACTCGCGCCAGAAGTTAGAATTCTGTGATAACATTTGGTTTAATACTCTGGGAATGTCCACTGTAGACATATATACCCTCAGGAAGCTACTAAAGGAACCTTCCATCAG
>NC_090736.1:60841487-60843987 GCF_036898095.1 Palaemon carinicauda | reverse complement strand
ATTCAACTACCAGACAAGGAAGATTATTCTACATTCTGGTCACAGCTGAGATAAAATTCCCTGAATAATGTGTAATGTTGTGCTTTTCAGCGATGTAACCAAGTGAAAGTTTGTTTGTGGATCTATATCTACTTGTGTTAAAACGTTGCCATGGTGATATTTTCTAGACTAATTGTTTAGAACAATTAGTAAATTTTTACCGAAAATTCACAACTGAAAAGTGATAAAAAACTAATAATTTTTTTTCATTAGATGAATATCCTTCTATACCGCCACCTCATAACTATAATTTCCTCAATATTTTGTGTTACTACAGAAAATGGCCAATTAGTTGACAATCATAACGTGACTCAAATACAGTTTAGTCTTTAATTTTTTTCTTAAATGCCAAATTCATGTATTGTGATAAAGAATATATTGATAAAAGAAATTTTTAGTTTTGATAAACATAAATTTCAGACATTTTCAATGTTTTTTTCTGTGGTTTCTTTACAAGAACCAACATAGGTATGTAAATCAAGGATAGATGGAGAGATAGATTGATTGCTAGATAGACAGATAAACATGGAGATACACAAATAGATTGATATCTTGATTGATAGATAGATAGATAAAGATATAGATAAAGATATAGATAGAAAGACATAGATAGATAGATAGATAAATAGATAGATAGATAATAAAATGATATCGAGTGTTAGATTCTGTACCAACCGTGTTTCACACAATTGTACATAATTCCTTTTGTATATATTATGCTTGTATCTTCGCTCCTCCCTCGCACTAAAACGAACATGAAAATTCATGTCTGGTTTTTCCTCTGTAATATTGTCTGTCTTGTGAACTTGTTATGTCCTGTTGCCTTGAGGTTTTTTATATAAGGAGAGTGTTCCACAATAATATAACTCAGTCGTTTTCAACCTGCCTTTGAGTTCACAGCCTTACTCGGCGCCGTCACATTGGTGACCCCGGAAGTCGACTCGCTCCCACTGCCTTCCACCCCCACCTCCCTCGCCCCTCCATCGTTGGTACTATGACGGAGACGGACTCTACTACAGCAGTTGGCGCCAAGGCCGCCCCATTGAAACTTTCACCGTTCGCCAGCGGAGAAGCGTTTGCTTGGTTTCAACGCGATGAAGTCCACTTTCGTATCAGGGGCGTGACTCGCTCAACCGCCAAAGCGGATTATGTTCTCGCGGCGATACCCGAGGACACCTTCCCAGAAATATCCGACTGGCTTTGTGAACAAGGAGACACCCCAATAGCGTATGACGCCCTCAAAACATACCTTCTGCAGCAGTACTCGCCGTCGCCAGCCGCCCGTATAGCAAAGCTTTTTCAGCTCTCGCAACAACCGTTGGGGGACCAAAGGGCTTCGCTTGCCCTCAGGGAAATGACCAGTATCGCTTGCCT
This sequence comes from Palaemon carinicauda, assembly GCF_036898095.1. Lineage (NCBI taxonomy): Eukaryota > Metazoa > Arthropoda > Malacostraca > Decapoda > Palaemonidae > Palaemon > Palaemon carinicauda. The sequence continues at coordinate 60,842,574 of NC_090736.1, read as the reverse complement.
TCAACCTGCCGCAGACGGCTCTCTTCGTGAGGTGAACCTACTCCGTGCCCTTTGGATACGCTGTTTACCCGAACATGTACGCGCTGCCATACCCGATGTCGATAGTTTACCCATAAAGGACTTGATGACCAAAGCCGACGCCCTTATGGACAGCCACTTCAAGACCTCCATCAACGCCTCCACCCCTGACGACGAGGATGCCTATTCAACGTCAACCGAAGCTGACATGAATGCCGTAGGACATACACGCCTACCCCGTGACGTGCCGAAGCGGCGACAAAGCCGCCCACCACCCACCAATCGCTCGCGCCCCAACGAACGACTTCTACAGCCACTTACTACCTCCCATCCGCCGCAGTTTTGCTACTACCACTTCAGATTCGGGGCAACCGCGAAGAAATGTGCCAAAGATTGTCAGTGGCCAAAAAACGTGTAAGTAGGCCATCGCTTGTGGCGGTGGCCTCCCAAGTTTCTAATCTTTTCTTTTTACAGGATGCAGGAACGGGCGTGCAATTTTTGGTAGACACGGGTGCTTGTCGTTCTCTTTTGTCAAGGAAACTCTTCAAGGCACAACGTAGTCTGTCTACATCTGCCGACGTCCGCTTGGTAGCTGCCAACGGATCTGCGATACCCACCTACGGTTACGAGAACCTCACATTATCGTTCGGAAACGGTAAATTCAATTGGAAGTTTCTCGTTGCTGACGTCACAATGCCAATCCTCGGTGCGGATTTCCTCTCTCATTTCCACCTTCTGGTCGATGTCGCCCACCGACGATTGGTCAATGCAGACTCGTACATGTCGACACCTCTTCAACCCGCCCCCTCTAACCTCGCTCTCCACATCAGCGCACCCACGGATGCCTACGCCCACCTCCTCACGTCGTACCCGGAAGTTTTCCGTCCAGAACTTCGCCAAACGCCCACGGTTCCTGCCAAGAACGGTATTTATCACCATATCAAGACGACGGGACCCCCAGTCTTTGCAAAATTGAGACGTCTGGCACCGGAACGATTGGCAGCCGCCAAACAGACGTTCACCAAAATGGAGGAAATGGGCCTTTGCCAAAAGGCCTCCAGCCCATGGT
>NC_090736.1:60823987-60826487 GCF_036898095.1 Palaemon carinicauda | reverse complement strand
CTTACTTGAGTAGTGAACTTAATTCATGGGTGTTAGGTGACTGATGAGGACCGGAACTTGGGTAAAAAAGAGAATACGGTCAGGTAATAACAGATATTGATTTCGTATGGAAAACTTTTGTTTTTATAGTTTGTTTATGAAAGAACTATTTTAATGATACTGTTCTTAAAATGTATTATTTCAATAGTTCATCACTTCTCTTGTAGTTTATTTATTTCCTTATATCCTTTCCTGACTGGGCTATTTCTTCCTGTTGGAGCTCTTTGGCTTATAGCATCCGGCTTTTCCGACTAGAGTTGTAGCTTAGGTATTAATAATGATAATAATGTTAATCACGATTTTTTTCTTTTTGGTTAAGTTAAAAATCATAGGTCAACTAAAGTAGCTGTTATTTAGGTCTACTTTCGTGTTATCTTAATCATCGCCTTATCACTAAATATGAATCGTTGAATAGTAAATCAACTGTGGTGCGCTTCGATTAGGTAATCTTGAATACTCCATTGTGAAGCATTCATTCAAGATCTCTCTCTCTCTCTCTCTCTCTCTCTCTCTCTCTCTCTCCCCTGTATTCTCTTTGTGGTTATTAACGTCATCAGATCCGATATCTATTCGCACAAAACAGTAAACAAAAGACCTTTATTTGTTTATTTAAACGGGAATATCTCTAAATTGGTGGGTAAATAAGTGAGATTTGAACTTAGAAGGTGACAAGAAATCTCGTGAATCTTACTAAAGTTAGATTCTGTCAGAGAGAAGTTTTCATAATAAATATTATTATAATAATGAGTCATAAGAATCACTGATTCTTAAATGAATAATAGTACTCCATTTAACGTGCAAAAGAAGCATCCACAGATTAGGCTATCCCATTGAGAGAGAGAGAGAGAGAGAGAGAGAGAGAGAGAGAGAGAGAGAGAGAGAGAGAGAGAGAGAGAGCGAGTAAATTGCAAACGAGACACGGATATAAATAAAGATGATAAAGAGACAACTAAATAAAATCTCATTAAAGAGTTGAGGGAAAAAATCTTTTAAGTTGAGCTATTATTTCATCAAAGGTTTAATCATTTAATCTTCCCCTAACAGTGATGTGGTAGGGGGGGGAGAGGAGGTGGATAGTAGCCTGTATAGGGCACCTTTTACCGAATGCTATATCCTTCAAATAACTTTCCATGTGTGATATTCTGAACTATATACCAGAGAGAGAGAGAGAGAGAGAGAGAGAGAGAGAGAGAGAGAGAGAGAGAGAGATCAGAATAAAAAATAAAATTTTGACTCATGGGCTAATGTCAAGTTTTTAATAATCAATTTTTTTTTGTGGCTGATCCCTCTCTCTCAGATGGGTCTATCCCCATTAACTTATGTATTAGAAACTTGGAGCCTTACTAAAGCCTTAGAACATAATCTAGTCACAACTCCAAGAGCTATGGAAAGAATTATGATGGGAATAACACTAAGAGACAGAAAAAGAGCAACATGGATACGAGACATAACTAAAGTAGAGGATATTCTAAGAAAATGTAAGAAAAAGAAATGGACATGGAGACGACATATAATGAGAATAACAGATATAGATGGACATTGAAAATAACAAAATTTGTCCATAGAGTTTGCAAAACAAGCCGGGAAAGGGAGAGAAGACGATGGATTGACGGAATGAGAAAATTACCTCTTATTAACTGGCATAGATAGATCATAAACAGTCGCAAGTGGAAGAACGTCTGAGGTTCTTGTCCTGCAAGGGAATATATATATATATATATATATATATATATATATATATATATATATATGTGTGTGTGTGTGTGTGTGTTTGTGTGTGTGTGTGTCCTCTTTGAATTGCCTTTTCATCCACTCCCTTTCTTTATATGTTTCCTGCTTCCTCTGTTACAGTCCGGCTCTTTTTTGGTTTTGTTTCGTTTCTTTGTTTCTTTCGTTCCCCCTTCTCTTCTTAAATATCTCTTTTTCTCGCTTCCTCTTGTTTGTCAGATTCTCTCTCTCTCTCTCTCTCTCTCTCTCTCTCTCTCTCTCTCTCTCTCTCTCTCTTGTTCTGTGTATGCCTGCTTATCTGTCAGTATGCCCGTGTGTCTCTTTCCCTCTCTTTTTCTCCTTCTCCTTTTCTGTCTCCCTGTCCCTCTCTCTTTCCTCTCTCTCGCTTTCTCCTGTCTCTCTCAGGACAACTTGTTTGTCGAAGGCCTTGAAATAAAGACGCAGAGATATTCCATCTTTTATCTTTTGAATTTGCTCGGGTCCTTGACCGAAAAGATAGTGGCGGACGATAAATATTATTTGAAATATTCTCCACGTTTAAAACTACACGAAATATTGCAATGTTATCACCTTGGAAGCGATGAAGGTCATGTTATGTGCACTTGTTTACGTATATGTTGACATTCCTCATACATATGGTGGATTTCAGTTTATTTGATTAGAACTACGGAGATCTCTGTTGTTTACATCCGGAGAATTCTTCTTCTTCTTCTTCTTCTTCTTCTTCTTCTTC
>NC_090736.1:60806487-60818987 GCF_036898095.1 Palaemon carinicauda | reverse complement strand
CATTTGCGGCAACTTTGAACTTTTGAAGTTCTACTGATTTAACTACCTGATTAGGAAGATCATCCCACAACCTGGTTACAGCTGGAATAAAACTTCTAGAATACTATGTAGTATTGATCATTATGATGGAGATAGCCTGGGTATTAGAATTACATGCCTGCTTAGTAATACGAACAGGATGGAATTGTCCGGGAAGATCTGAATGTAATGGATGGTCAGGATTATGAAAAATCTTATGCAACTTGCATAATGAACTAATTTAACGACGGTGCCAAAGATTAATATCTAGATCAGGAATAAGAAATTTAATTGACCGTAATTTTCTGTCCTACAAATTAAGATGAGAATCAGCAGCTGAAGAACAGACAGGAGAACAATACTTAAAACAAGGTAGAATGAGAGAATTAAAACACTTCTTCAGAATTGATTGATCACCGAAAATCTTGAAAGACTTTCTCAATAGGCCAATTTTTTTGTGCAATTGAAGAAGACACAGACCTTATATGTTTCTCAAAAGTAAATTTACTGTCAAGAATCACATGTAAAATTTTAAAGGAGTTATATAGAATTAAAGAAACATTAATTAATACTGAGCTCCGGATGTTGAGGAGCCACTATCCTTGACCTACTTACAATCATACTTTGAATTTTGTTAGGATTCAACTTCATACCCCATAATTTGCACCATGCACTAATTTTAGCTAAATCTCTATTAAGGGATTCAGCAACCCCAGATCTACATTCAGGGGTTGGAGTTGATGCAAAGAGAGTAGCATCATCTGCATATGCAACAAGCTTGTTTTCTAGGCCAAACCACTTGTCATGTGTATATGGTATGAAAAGTAATGGCCAAGAACACCAGATATCACATTCCTATACTCACTCTGGTGTCCATCAACAACAATTCTTTGAGATCTATTACTTAAAAAATCAATAATAATGCTAAGAAATGACCCACCCACTCCCAACTGTTTGAGTTTGAAAACAAGGGCCTCATGATTAACACGGTGAAAGGCAGCACTAAAATCAAGGCCAATCATACGAACTTCCTGACCATAATCAAGGGATTACTATACAGCATTGGAGATTGTAAGAGAGGCATCACATGCTCTAAGGCCTTTACGAAAATCAAATTGCAAACTATGGAATAGATGATTAACTTCAGGTTAAAAAACCTTACATAATATGGTAGTTATGGAAACTGGGCGGTAATCAGTTGGACTTGAGCTACCACAAACACATTTACATAGTGAAGTAACATTACCAATTCTCCAACAAGTGCTAAAAGCTCCTATTCTTAGACCTTCCTATTCCTAGACCTTCATTTTACCTGTATTCATTTTCAGTTGAAGCATAAACTCTCCGAGCAAAAGCTCTAAGCTGATTATATTTATTCCAGGTCAAATCTGAACTGTTACCCCTCCAAAGATGATAGGGCTCCTGCTTCTCCAAATAAGCACGTCTACATATATCATTGAACCACGGTTTGTCCTCACTCGGTCCTTAGCACACGAGAAGAGATACGCCTATCAATTATATTGACTAGATTCTCATTCAAAGGGACAACAGATCAGTACTACTACATAATTGTGACCAATTCAAGCACAAAAGATCATGCAAAATCCCATTCCAGTCTGCTTGAGATTTCATATAAATTTTACAAGAGTATGATACATCAGGGACAGGCTGCTCATTTTCCACTACAAATGAACTCAAGGCATGATCAGATGTCCCGACTGGAGAACCAACCTTACTTGTTATAATGCTAGGGGAGTCAGTATATACGAGGTCCAAGCAGTTACCAGACCTGTGAGTAGCTTCACCTATGATTTTCTCATAGCCTGATTCAGAGGCAAAGTCTAAAGCTCTTAAGCCATGGCGATCTGTAGGAGAGATAGAATGTAACCACTCTCTATGGTGAGCATTGAAATCACCAAAAAAGACAAAAGAAACCTTTCTATCATCTTCTTGTATCTTAGCCATAATGGTAAGAAGACAATCGAAGATAGAATCATCCATGTCTGGATTCCAGTAGATCGAACACAAATACAAGTTGTTATGCCTGCCACAAACTTTTATTACCCGAATCTCGAGACATCCACATTCATAGCAGGACTTATGAGAAGCAGCGTACTCAGTCCTAATATACACCGCCATTCCCCTGGCCCTAGGGATGGTATCACATTTCAACATTATTGACTTCTTAAAACTAGTTATAAGGAGCTTCGATGAGTGCCTCAAGTTTTTGAGCACAAAAGAATATCATACTGTCTGGACACACCTGTAAGGTCTTGAATATTTGCATGAATACCAAGCATATTGCGATACAGTAGACGACATTGAGGAAATCTAGGGCGTACTGGTCCCGGATTTTGCTCAATGTCTCCAGACAGCATAAGAATTAATGTTAATAAAACAGTTATTGATCAAACCCGTAGGGTATAGAAAAAAAGTCAGAAAAACTGGTCAACATGGAGGAGCCGATACACCATGCAAGGCTAAATACCCTACAGGATAGCCACTTCAACTGAAGGGAGGAGCCAAAGGATGGTTTTGAGAAGAAAAAGAAACAGATAAGGAAAAGACATCCTCTTGGTAAACTGCCAGGCATCCATGGCCCTTTTATTAAGCCTGCCCAACACACCATTTCCAAAAAAACAAGAGGAAGAGAGAGAAAAAAAATAAGATTGAATAGTGTGCCCGAGTGTACCCTCAAGCAAGAGAACTCTAACCCAAAACAGTGGGACACCATGGTACAGAGTCTATGACACTACCCAAGACTAGAGAACAATGTTTTAATTTTGGAGTGTCCTTCTCCTAGAAGAGCTGCTTACCATAGCTAAAGAGTCTTTTCTACCCTTACCAAGAGGAAAGTACATTGAACAATTACAGTAATTAATCCCTTGAGTGAAAAAGTGTTTGGTAATCTCATTGTTGTCAGGTGTATGAGAAAGACGAGTATCTGTAAAGAATAGGCCAGACTATTCAGTGTATGTGTAGGCAAAGAAAAAATATGCTGTAACCCAAGAGAGGGATCCAATGCATTACTGTCTGGCCAGTCAAAGGATCCAGTAACTCTCTAGTGGTAGTATCTCAACGGCGGCTGGTGCCCTGGCTAACATACTATAGCTGCAAGGGAAGGGTACGAGACCTACAGCCTCATGCACTGATCCACACGTGATCTGATAGTTGGATCCTTCTCTCTGCTAATAGAGAGACTGATCAAAGTATTACTTACCTTCTCTCCTAAGCTGGTCCATCAAGTCCTATCGTGGGTGTCTCTCTCCTGCAAACAGCTAGGGAGTGTTTTAGTAGAAATTCTAAGAGAGGATACAGTATTGTGGGTTAAGATTTTTTGCATTCTTATTTAGACTGTCCAGTTGGCACTTCCAGTTAATAACTTTTTCTATTTAGAGATATTCATGGAAATAACTAAAATTACAATATATACACATAACTATGAATAAAACTTTCTTCGCTAACAAAGACATAAATGACTTATATTACATGAAAAATTTTCAAAATCACCTATATTACAGAAAACTTCAAATACATAATATACAAATATTCATTCACTCCTTTGCATAAGGTGACATCTGCGAGTATATCACGGACTCCTCCCTTTGCATCTGGTCTTTACATTCAACATAGAGATGTTAGATGTTATAAGAATCACACTTGGGATGTTATCTGTTAGAAGCACCTCAGGATCTATGCATTGCTCTCTTTTTACTTTTATTAAATACGCTTTTATGAAGCTTAGCCAAGAGGCGTGCCACGATCCCACAACTTAGTAATAACGCTTTTCTGAGACATAACCAAGATGCGTGCCATGTTCCCACAGCTTCAGGATTCCTCTCAACAGGAAGCAGCTTGCTCTCTATACCTTCAACATTATTTTCATTACAATTGTTGATTGTTTTTTCACTTCTGACATTTTCTTTTCAATACTAGAGTTACTTTTGATTTCCATATTCAATTCCGATAAGTCATCTTTATTATTAGATTGGGAAGTAGTAAGTTCACAAATAGATTTTTCTCTTTTCTGAGAGAGGGAATTTTTATTCATAGAAGATTCAGATAATGTAATGTGGCATGGAGTAGATGTCTCCACTATGATTCTTTACCTGGAATTGATTGGGGATTTTTTGGAGTTATTTCTAGGCCTCTTTGTTCCTCGTGTTTTCTTTACAATATCTTCCGGTTTTTCTATATAAGATAAAGGGGTCTTTTTCGGCATACCTGGGCCTTTATTTTTGGACTTTTTTTCGCCTACCTGGTCCTCTATTTTAGGACTTTTTTGGCCCACCTGGGCCTCTATTTTGGGACTATTTAGTCCTATTGGGCCTCTATTTTGGGTCTTTTTTGGCCTACCTGGTCCTCTATTTTTTTTTTTTTTGGCCTACCTGGGCATTTATTTCTTACTGCTTTTGGCCTTCCAGGCCCTTTATTTGGTGCCTTTCTTGGCCTACCTGGGACTTTATTCTGGGTGTTCTTTTGCATATAGTTCTTTCAATTTCTTAAAAAATGGGATGGTTGCATGAAATATCCTCTAGAGATAATGTGCCAGGAAAATTCACTTCTGGTGAATCAGTCCAAATGCTGTGACAATACTCCACCCGATGTGTAGGCTCTATCGCTACAGGGTGACCCAGGTACAAATACCACATCAGTGGATGAAAATCAACACAATATCGTGCTCAAATAGAAATAAATTTCTACATCATACTTGCGATAAAACAGAACTGGGTCACTACGGAAAATGACTAGTGTATGAGTCTGGAACTCAGTCTCAGTCGATCAACTGCATTTTTATTTTTGTCATGGTAAGGATCACTTTTTCTGGTAGCAGTCGAGAACTACTGTAGTGTGTAAACTCCCTCATCACCCGGTGGGCAAGAGGTCGGGGAAAACTCGTTGGTAAGAGACTGATGTCTCGCCAGGTAAATCCTGAATTGCAGTTAGCAGTCAGGTTCCGACTTCTTTTGAGCTTCTGGTGACATGGTTGGAAGCGACCTGACCTTTCATTTGAAGGGGCTAGGGTTCGATGCCAAGTATGAGTTAGAAATTTATTTCTATCTGAGCACGATATTGTGTTGATATTCATCCATATATATATATATATATATATATATATATATATATATATATATATATATGTATGTATATATATATATATATATATATATATATATATATATATATATATATATATATATATATGAACGTTCATACAAACTAATTTTGAAATTTTTTAATTTTTTTAATCTTCAAAAGCCCATATGCATGAAAAATATTACCACCGTCTTCTCTCGACTTTATTCAATTATGTATGTAAATGTCTCCGCGAAAGTAAAGGTGATTATAAAGACTTAATGAACTTTGGTCTTTTCACACGGAATTTACAAAAAACTATAGTGGAAAGGCCAATGTCATTTTAATTAATCATCTAGTGAGCTTATCCAGGGATCCTATCTGCTCAAACTTGTTATTATTATTATTATTATTATTATTATTATTATTATTATTATTATTATTATTATTATTATTATTAACTAGGCTGCAACCCTAATCTGAAAGGTAGGATGCTATAAGCCCAAGCCGCTACAACAAGGAAAAGTAGCCCAGTGAGGAAAGGAAACAAAAAAATAAATAAACTCTAAGGGAAGTAATGAACAATTGAAAAAAAAAATATTCTTAGAGCAGTAACAACATTAAAATATACCTTTTATATATAAACTATAAAAACTTCAAAAAACATATATCTGACCAATCTATCTTAAATTTTATTTCATGGCTCAACAGTGATTTTATTTTTTCAGTTGTACATCGGAATTGAACGGCCTTCCCGACCTCAACGCCGGTCCATATGCCCAAAATCAATACGTCTGTAAATGCACTGAATTCACTTATTCATAAATCCATATATAAAAATCCATATACACAACAAATTCACTCTTTCGTGAATACACTAAATTCATACATCAATTAACCCATAAATTAATACATGCATCCATCCATAAATCCATCAAATTAATATATCCATAAATGCATCAAAATATCTAATAATTCCACTGAATTCATACACCAATAAATCCACAAAATTAATACTAATACGCCCATAAATATATATATTTCAGACATTCATAAATACATCTAATTCATACATCCGTGAATCCACTAAATTCACAAACCCATAAATCCATATAGTTTATATATTTATAAAGTTATTAAATCCATATATCAACATATCCACTAAATCTATATATCCATCATATTCTTACACATAAACCCACCAATTTCATACATCACTAAAACAGCCAAGTAATACATCCATAAATTCACCAGTTTCATACATCCATAATTCATAAAATCATATCGGAATTATTAGAAGCAAAATAAATTCTGAAAGATTATTTGATTTGTGCATAAAAGCAAAAAACAAATTGTAATTATATTTTGGATAGAGGGAAAAAAAAGGAAGAGAATATGATAACCAGTCACTACTACATGAAATTCATTACAGTTCATCGAAAATTAATAGCCAGATAAACTACAAACGGTATATCACTTTCAGATGTTATGTATATCTGATTTTTTTTTTTTTTTTTTTTTTTTGCAAACGTAAGAGGAATGCACCTCAGAGAATTTAAAGAGGCCAATCCTGGGTGGCTTTAAACAAGATTTGCATTTAATGGTCACGCCCCGGAATGGACAGCGTTCAGAAATCCCTGGGATTTGGCAGATTACTAAACAAGTCCAAAATCCCAAAATCGAATATCTTAATCCCAGGAATTATTCAACTGAATTTTCGCCAGAGTTGAAGAAGAAGGCTGGCGATATCAGTCTTTTTTTTTTTTTATTATTATTATTTCGCAGCGTTGAGATATGTATAAATATCGATATATTTACTCTTGCTTTTCCTTGATCTATAATGTATCCATCACTGGAGAAGCAAATATCCCAGCAAAGACATTCAATCCTTCTTTCTTATTTATATTTCTGTGGTCGACATTTCCATCTGAGAAATACAGCGCTGTCGATTCTAAGCCTTCATTTTTCCCTTTCCCTCTCACATATAAGTATTCTTAAATATATATACCCCATTCCATTTTCTCTTTCTATACATACTACATTCATTTTTTCTCTCTCTTACATATACATATTATTAGACGTACTATACACACTACAATTATTTGTTCTCTTTCCTGTTCTAATATTGTTATATTAGAACCTTATTCACGTCATGTGAATAATATGAAAACACTAGAGAATAGAGAGAGATAGAGAAAGTGAGAAATGATGACAGTACAGAAAGATATAGACAAGTAGAAGTTTTACCTGGTCACTACGAAGTAGTGAATTATAAGAATTTTTTATTTTTAGAATTTGAAAATGGAAGACATGAACGTGCAAATGTTTTTAAAGCTAATAGGGAAATAGTTACTTTATGTGGAGGGCAGCCAAAAATTCTACCCCAGGGAAATGGAAGTCTCTTGATAGAGACACTATCCCCATTACTAGGTTAAAGGTTAAAAACACTTACAATAATGGATGGTCATAGTGTAAAATGCGTTTCACACCCTACTTTCAACCAGAGTAGAGGTGTGATATATGCTTATTAGGAGATCTTAATAGTAGACATCCTTTATGGGGTTATGTTTTGGCAAATGCAAGGGGTAATATTATATCATCAATTTTGGAGAATGAAGATGTAGGACTCCTTAATACAGGAGAGCCTACACACTTTCATGTTCAGACAGGTACCTTGTCCTGCATTGACCTATCAGTTGCAAGCTCTAACTGTCTTCTCGATTTTAATTGTAGAACATTAGATGATTGGCATACTAGTGATCATGCACCAATTATTATAAACACCAACAATGGTCCACCTTTACAGAGATCGCCTCGATGGAATCTTGATAAGGCGGACTGGGATAGATTTCGGGAGCTAAGTGAAATTGAAGGAAATGCAGAAAAGTTTGAAAGAGTTGATGATGCCATGGACTTACTTAATGGAACTCTTTGCACAGCAGGAGTCAATTCCATTCCCAAAACAACAGGGATATTCAGACGACGACCAGTTCCCTGGTGGTCATCAGAACTAACTGCCCTGCACAGAGCCACAGAAAGTCTTTAACTCGATTGCGCATGCGCCGTACTGAATTTAGTCATATACAAGAAATGTAGAGCACAGTTCCGTCGTGCCATGAAAGAAGCTAGGCGCCAGTCTTGGATGGCATTTGTTTCCTCCATTAAGAGTAGAACACCAACATCATCTGTTGTGGAGGAAAGTAAAAAAGATAGCAGGCAAATTCACCCCAAACCCACCACCAGAGTTAAGGGTAAATGGCCAGTATATGACTGGAGCAACCGAAGTTAGCAATGCCCTGGCTGACCATTTTTCAAAGGTATCGTGCAAGTATGAAGCAGCTCCTGGTCACCTGTATAGGAGCATTGAAGAAAAGAAAGTTTTAAATTCCGCAACAAGAAAGGAAGAGTCATACAATTCTCCTTTTACTGAAAGATAATTTGACTCTGCACTTGCTACATGTAACGATACAGCCCCTGGACCCGATGGAATTCCATATGCAATGATTAAACACGCACCTTTTAATACAAAGTTATTTATTTTAAGCATTTTTAATAGAATGTGGCATGATCATAGTTATCCAAGAGTTTGGGAACTAGCCATTATTTTAGCCTTTTTAAAACCCGGTAAGGACAAGTTTTTAGGAGCAAATTATAGGCCAATTGCATTGACATCTTGTTTATGCAAAATCATGGAGAAGATGGTCAATATAAGACTGATGTAGTACCTTGAAAAGAAGGGTATTTTATCACCCATTCAATGTGGATTTAGAAAAATGCACTCAACGACTGATGTGCTGATAGGACTCGAGTCCTCCATTTGTGAAGCCTTTGCTTCCAAACAGTACCATGTTATCTTGAAAAGGCATATGATAACACATGGAGATATGGTATACTTGAAAGAATCCGTGAGTGAGTTTGGATTAAGAGATGAGCTACCACTATTTATTCAGTCATTTCTTTCACATAGAGTTTTTCAAGTGAGAGTGGGGGAAACTCTAACGGAGAGTAAGATAGAAGGAGTTCCTCAGGGTAGTGTGCTGAGTGTAACCCTCTTTGCACTAGCAATTAATGGGATATCCTCAGTCATTCCCCGGGATGTTCTCGCAACATTATTTGTGGATGATCTTCATATCATTTGCTGGAGCTAGAATGGCAATGGTTGAGAGAAAAATACAACTCTCTATTGACAAAATTATCCAGTGGGCCGATATGAATGGATTCAAGTTCTCGACAAGTAAAACTACAATTGTCCATTTCTGTCGTATCCGGGGAGTACATCCGACCCAGATATATACATCTAAGGTCAATGGATTTCATGTGCAAGTGAAGCTAAATTTTTAGGTTTGATATTTGATTGTAGGCTTACATGGGTTTCTCACTTAAAAGCATAAAAGCTAAACGTCTTGAGGCTCTGAATCTTTTAAAAGTATTGTCCCATACATCATGGGGGCAGACCGCAATACTATTTCAAAATTACACAAGGCCTTGATTTTTTCCAAAATAAGTTATGGATGCGAAATATACTCCTCAGCCACCCGAAGCCGGTTAAAAATATTAGATTTTATACATCATGTTGGTGTTAGATTGTCCACAGGAGCATTTAGAACCTCACCTATCACAAGTCTCCTTGTTAATGCTGAGGAGTTCCCTCTAGACCTTTACCGAATGTCCTCTATTATTCGGTATTGGTTTAGATTGCAAAGACTCCCTAATTCTTTAGCCTTTCAGACTGCAAGCCTTGTAAGGCACTCAACATACTTTGAGTTGCACCCAAAATCTCCTCAACCTCATGGGTTTCGGGTGAAACAATGATTAAACAATCTGTATATAATTAGAATTAAGGTGCTTCCATTCAAGGTATCATCAACGTCCCCATGGAAATTACCTGCCGTATCTTTTTGTAAATACTTTTTTGGAGTTAAGAAGAATATGACTGACTTAGAATCCAGGTCTCTTTTTATGGAACATGTTGCAGAACATAGGGGATCGACTTTTATATATACTGATGGCTCTAAAGCTGATGCTGGCGTTGGATTTGGAGTACATAGTAATGAATTTAATTGTAGAGGTGCACTTCTCTAACAGCTTCCATATATCCTGCCGAACTGTATGGCATACTAACCGCTATTGAGAAAATAGCTTTGGAAAAGGAGGATAATTTTACAATTTTTAGTAATTCAAGGAGTGTTCTTCAAGCTTTAGTTTTTAATTCTAGTAACCCTCTAGTTTTAAAGATTTTAGAATGGCTTATTATTATTGGACGGAGAGGTATAACAGTTCGATTTTGTTGGGTTCCAGCACATGTAGGTGTGTCTGGGAATGAAAAGGCAGATTTACTGGCGAAGAATGCGGCATCCGAGTTTCTATCAAGGAGGTATCCCATTCCCTATAATGATTTCGTACCTTACATCAAGAAATTGGTTTGTAGTAAATGGCAACAGCACTGGAATAGTCTAGATGGCAATAAAATGAGGGAAGTAACAAATGCCATATCACCTTGGAGGTATAACATGATACCCCGAAAATGGGAGACGACTCTTTGTCCTCTCCGTATTGATCACACACTGTTCACACACGAGTTTATGCTGAAGGGCCAACACCAACCGTATTGCGAGGACTGTTTAGTACCTTTAACAGTGAGGCATTTGTTGACCCAATGCCCTAATTATAATAGCTTAAGAAATAGATATCTGTTTGAGGCTTGAGGTTAGGATGGCAGGTTCATCCTTGCCAAGATTCTTGGACATGATGTGTCCTACTATGTGAGCGGCATTTTTAGATTTATTTCAGAAGCAGGTCTTCTGAAAACTATTTAACTATTATAATGACATTTTAACTTTCATGGTTTTAATTGAGTTCTCTTTTATTTTTCATATGTAATAAATGCTATCGGCATCAATGACCTTAGATGTCAGGATGCAAGAAACCTTTCAATCAATCAATCAATCTTAGACATACTGTACATACCACATTCGTTTTTTCTCTTTCTCTCTTAAATATACTTATTCTTAGACATACTGTACAGACCACATTCGTTTTTTCTCTTTCTCAAATATACTTATTCTTAGACATACTGTACATACCACATTCGTTTTTTCCCTTTCTCTCTCAAATATACTTATTCTTAGACTTACTGTACATACCACATTCGTTTTTTTCTCTTTCTCTCTCAAATATACTTATTCCTAGACATACTGTACATACCACATTCGTTTTTTTCTCTCTCAAATATATTCATTCTTAGACATACTGTACATACCACATTCATTTTTTCTCTTTCTCTCTCAAATATACTTATTGTTAGAAATAATGTATATACCACATTCGTGTTTTCTCTTTCTCTCTCAAATATACTTATTCCTAGACATACTGTACATACCACATTCGTTTTTTCTCTTTCTCTCTCAAATATACTTATTCTTAGACATACTGTACATACCACATTAGTTTTTTCTCTTTCTCTCTCAAATATACTTATTTTTTGAAATAATGTATATACCACATTCGTTTTTTCTCTTTTTCTCTCAAATATACTTATTCTTAGACATACTGTACATACCACATTCGTTTTTTTCTCTTTCTCTCAAATATACTTATTCTTAGACATACTGTACATACCACATTCGTGTTTTCTGTCTCTCTCAAATATATTTATTCTTAGACATACTGTATATACCACATTCGTTTTTTCTCTTTCTCTCTCAAATATATTTATTCTTAGATATACTGTACATACCACATTCGTTTTTTTCTCTTTCACTCTCAAATATACTTATTCTTAGACATACTGTACATACCACATTAGTTTTTTCGCTTTCTCTCTCAAATATATTTATTCTTAGACACACTGTACATACCACATTCGTGTTTTTACTTTTTCTCTCTCAAATATACTTATTCTTAGACATACTGTACATACCACATTAGTTTTTTCGCTTTCTCTCTCAAATATATTTATTCTTAGACACACTGTACATACCACATTCGTGTTTTTACTTTTTCTCTCTCAAATTTACTTATTCTTAGACATACTGTACATATCACATTCGTTTTTTTTCTCTTTCTCTTTCAAATATACTTATTCTTAGACATACTGTACATATCACATTCATTTTTTTCTCTTTCTCTCAAATATACTTATTCTTAGACATACTGTACATACCACATTCGTTTTTTTTCTCTTTCTCTCTAAAATATACTTATTCTTAGACATACTGTACATACCACATTCGTTTTTTCTCTTTCTCTCTCAAATATACTTATTCTTAGACATACTGTATATACCACATTCATTTTTTTCTCTCTCAAATATACTTATTCTTTCTTAGACATACTGTACATACCACATTCGTGTTTTCTCTTTCTCTCTCAAATATACTTATTCTTAGACATACTGTGCATACCCC
>NC_090736.1:60771487-60798987 GCF_036898095.1 Palaemon carinicauda | reverse complement strand
AGAGAGAGAGAGAGAGAGAGAGAGAGAGAGAGTGTGTGTTTCTTACGAGACAAGTCATGGCAGCAATCTAGTTTTAGGAGACCTTTTTATATCTAACTATATTTAGGTCACTTGAATGTGAAAGACACGACACTGCCCTTTTCACATTCCAATTTAGAGCCTGGTTTGTAACTTTTATTTTCTGGTCATTCGAATGCCTCAGAAGTGACAAGATCTTTCCACATTCCAGTTTCAGGGACATGTTTGTGTATAATAGTTTTTAGTTTTGGTGTGGGGAAGACGTGGCAAAGACTTTTCAAATTCCAATTTGGGAAACAAGATTCTATATCAATCTCTTAATTTTTCTTGAATGTATTGGACGTGACAATAGCTTGTCAATTTCGGTGTAGAGATTGTTTTCATTGAAGAATTTGAAACATTGAAGTAAGTTTCAAGTGAAAATAAAACGTGAATGAACATGATTTTTCCTTTTTTATTTGTATTGCTACTTAAAGAAATTTTAGATATTCATATTTATGCAGTTGGTAGTATAGAAAATATCAAGACATTAGAAAATAATGCTACACCTAACATTTTTTATTTGGATATGTTAGTATTTATGTGTGGCCTCGTAATGTTTCGAATTCTTCACGTTGACCACTGAACATGTGGGTTTAGGTCTCTAGGACAAGTGGTCCTGCAGTCTAACTGATCCTGCTAACTGGCCGCAGTCCAACTGTCCGCAGCCTAACTTTCCTCGGCCAGCTTGCTTTGCTTTTATATTTATTATTCCTGGCATAATTTGGAAATAACTCATATTCTCTAGCTAATATGCAAACATTTAAACATATATAACGGATTTTGAGCGAAGCGAAAAATCTATTTTTGGGTAAGATGGCCATGACGTCCTGATGGAAGGTTCTTTTAGTAGCTTCCGAAGGGTATATATGTCTACAGTGGATATTCTCAGAGAATTAAACCAAAGGTTTCACGGAATTCTAACTTCTGGCGCGAGTACCCACATGGCTATCTGCACCCCACATAGCGTTTACGCTTCGAGGGGGAAAGGTGGCGAGATAACTGGGGAGCCGTTGCAAAGTTATCCTCCTACGTTACTGTTACGGTACCTCGCGACGTAAACAAACGGCAGCCATGGGCATTGATATAATTTTTGCAGAGATTTTTTTCAAATCATAGATAAATATGTAAAAGCAAAATTTTATTAAAATGCCATATTTATTTATAGAAATACCCGCAAATTATGCTAAAGATGGCAACTATATAACTCCATAAATCTAAGTAAAGTTATGTCAATTCCTCTAAAATATTCTACAATATTCCGGTTCTGACAGTATAACTATTGATCTTATCCGCGCATATTCTCCTCGGAATCTTTTTAACTTTATGGGAGGTATTTGACCAGCAATAAGCTGTTCGTAATAAAGATTCCATCCTAGTTGCTGCCCCTTTTTCAAACTATCGATAAACTTCCATATTGTTGGATGTTGCAGTCTACGGTGGGCAGCTTCTGGCTCGATTGTTTGTCCTGTCTTCGTCATTGAGACAGCGTTCATTAACATTCAACGTGTTCATTGGAAAGAGGAGAACACGTCTGGCATTGCCCCTTCTGCTCATTCTTCCAACACAATTGTCTTTTGACCAATGCAGAAGTTCCAGTAATATGTTCTGGCGGAACAAATGCAATCTTAATGATCATTTCAGCACGGAGAGCGAAATCAGCATCAGTATTATGTTGCTAAGAAAATCCCAAAGATATCAATTTTATTGCACTACCCACGACTAGAGAACAATGGTTTTATTTTAGAGGGGCCTTCTCCATGAAGAGCTGCTTACCATAGCTAAAGATTCTCCTCTACTCTTACCAAGAGGAAAGTAGTCACTGATCAATTACAGTGCAGTAGTTAACCCTTTGAGCGAAATAGAATTGTTTGGTAACTGCAGTGTTGTCAGATGTATGAAGTCAGCCGGATCCAATGCAGGAATGTGTTGCCAGTCTAAGAACCCATTCTCTCTCTAGTGGTAGTATCTCAACGGGTAGCTGGCACCCTGGCCAACCTACTACCTATACTACCTTGACTAATAAGCAAGACTACAAGGCAGCAGCTGCCCTTTTAGTCGCTTTTCATTTCCTGCAAGACGTACGATGGTAGTGTACCACGCGTGTGCCACACGAGCGTACATAATAACAGCATTTCTCTTTTTTGTATAAATTATCCTTTGTATCTTCGCTCTCCCCCTCTTACTGACAGCAACTTGTTTTAACATGTCTGCATATTCCATTGTTAACTGTAAACAGAACCGGTTGCCGGTTGACAAGAAATAGCATATCTGTATTTTGTGACTTCCTTACCGGGATCTTGTGTGTATATATACTCAATGTGTCGTAATAAAGTTATTCAGTTGCTTTCATCTCGCTTTTGAGTCTCAACCTACTCTTGGCCCATCACATTGGTGACCAAGGAAGTCAACTCACTACTCCCCCCTTCACCCTCCCCCCCCCTCACTGTTACTATGACGGACTCCACGGAAGTTGGCGCTGCCCCATTGAAACTTTCGTCGTTCGCCAGCAGAGAGGCGTTTGCTTGGTCTCGACGCGCAGAAGTCCAGTTCCACATCAAGGGCGTGACTCGCTCAACCACCAAAGCAGATTATGCTCTCGCGGCGATACGCGAGGACACCTTACCGGAAATCTACGACTGGCTTTGTGAACAAGGAGACACCCGAATAGCGTACGACGCCCTCAAAACATACCTTCTGCAGCAGTACGCGACGTTGCCAGCCACCCATATAGCAAAGCTTTTTCAGCTCTCTCAACAACCGTTGGGGGACCAAAGGGCTTCGCTCGCCCTCAGGGAAATGACCAGTATCGCTAGCCTGCAACCTGCCGCAGACGGCTCTCCTCGTGAGGTGATCGTACTTCGTGCCCTTTGGGTACGCCATTTACCCGAACCTATACGCGCTGTCATACCCAATGTCAATAGTTTACCCATAAAGGACTTGATGACCAAAGCCGACGCCGTTATGGACAGCCACTTCATGACCTTCAAGACCTCCATCAACGCCTCCACTTCTGACAGGGGTACCACTTTCACCTCTCAATCGTGGACTTCATTAGCAAATATATTGGGCATCACCCTACATCAGACAACTTCCTACAACCCCGCTGCCAATGGAATGGTTGAATGATTTCATCGCACCCTCAAAGCAGCTCTGATGTTCTGCTGCAAGGACTCTTACTGGTTTACTCAGCTTCCCTGGGTCCTCCTGGGATTAAGGACCACTCCTAAAGACGCCCTGGACATCTCGGTGGTTGAAATGGTGTATGGCGAACAGTTGTTCGTCCCTGCTGAAAATTTTCCTTCTGCAACCTCCTCCGACGATCTCCAGCGCATATATCACGTTGTGGGAAAATTTACTCCATGCCGCCAGACTTACAAGTCCCCAGCGAAGCATCACATAACACTTTGCAATGCACGTCTTCTTACGCAACGACACTAGGAAGCCACCACTAATGCCCCTTTATACGGGCCCTTTCCTTGTGATCTGACGCAATCCAAAAGCATTCCTAATAAACATTCGTGGCAAAGAAGACTGGGTCTCCATTGATCGTCTAAAAACTGCTTATCTCCTGCCAGATGACCCGCCTACAGTTCACCTCCCTAGATCAGGACGCCCTATTTAACATGTACAGTATGTCATTTTAAAGGAGGAAGCCATGTACCTTAGTAACGACATTTCTCTTTTTTGTCTATATTATCCATTGTATCTTCGCTCTCCCTTCGCACTGACAGCAACTTGTTTTAACATGTCTGCATAATCCATTGTTAACTGTTAACAGAACCGGTTACCGCTTGACAAGAAATACCATGTGTGTATTTTGTCATAATAAAGTTACTCAGTTGCTTTCATCTCGCTTTTGACTCTTGGCCCGTCACAGTAGTAATCTTACATCCCTACCACAGGGCGTACACCTATACTACAGGGATCCATTTCATCTTAGGTTGTGGGTTTTAATGTTAATTTCCAGTCTTTTTGTTTATTTTAGCACTAGGAAATATAGTTTTAACGATTATAACTAGTTTGAAAATCTCTCTGTTGTTGAAGAGACTAGTTGGCAAGATAAAGTCAGGGGAAAGTTTGTCAGTAAGAAAGATTTAGGGTTTTGGTTTTGTTTTTCATCCTGCTATGTATGAGGTATTATTCAACATAGGAAGAAATGATATATACAATTACTAGCTAGGCTACGGTCGTAGCTTTGCTAGTAGATATATATATATATATATATATATATATATATATATATATATATATATATATATATACATATATATATATATATATATATATATATATATATATATATATATATCTATATATATATATATATATATATATATATATATATATATATATATCTATATATATATATATATATATATATATATATATATATATATATATATATATATATATATATATATATATAGATAGATAGATATATATATATATATATATATATATATATATATATATATATATATATATATATATATATATATATATAGATATATCTATATATATATATATATATATATATATATATATATCTATATATATATATATATATATATATATATATATATATATATATATATATATCTATCTATCTATATATATATATATATATATATATATATATATATATATATATATATACAACATCGCCATAACTCTAGACGAGAATGCCTATGCGGCACTTTGCCACAGCTCAGTTGGCCGACGTTAAACTCCCGTCAGTCAATGCCAAATTCGGTTGCAATCTGACGTTAACCTCACAATCGATGTCTGTCCATTTTCGTGATATCTCCAATATCTTTAATTCAATCTTGGCATTCAAAAGAAAAAGATAAAAGGAGGAAGTACGTTGTGATAGATAATATGATTCATTTCATATATGCTGATGAGTACGAGCATTCGAAATCCTTTTTCTCCTCGCATTCAGGATAAAAAATCCCGTAGCTATCGTCCTCGGCTATCTGAATGAGAATAAATTAAACAAACAAATCATTACACTAAATACCTCTTTTTCTTGGTAACTCTCCTTTCGCGTTCTGATGTATTTGGCAAAACTAAAAAGTGAAGATGAAAAAACAGAAAATTGTTCCTTCACAATACCAGGTTGACATCAGAAATTGGTGTTATTATGGGGACAATTGTTCAATGATGCTGTAGGAATTATACTCGATATTGTCTTCGTTATAATTCTCACTGAACTGGCTCCAACTGTTGTTTGCATATAGTTCTTTCAATTTCTTCAAAAATGGGATGGTTGTATGAAATATCTTCCTTCATTTCTTTCATTCTTCATCTTTTCAAATCTACTTTCCGATTCAAGCGTAGCATATTTATTGAAAGGCATTAACTCATTTGTATTGTTTATTTTTTTCCGATGTAGCATCATCAGTCGATTCTCCCTGAACTCACTCACACACTTGGTTGCATATAGTTCTTTCAATATCTTCATAAATGGAATGGTTGCATTTCTTACATTCTTCATCTCCTAGAAGAGCAGCATACCATAGTTAAATAGTCTCTTCTACCCTTACCAAGAGGAAAGGTCACTGAACAATTATAGTACAGTAATTAATCCCTTGGGTGAAGAAGTGTTTGGTTACCTCATTGTTGTCAGGTGTATGAGGAAAGACGAGAATCTGTAAAGATTAGGCTAGACTATTCGGTGTATGTGTTGGCAAAGAAAAAATAAGCCGTAAGCAGAGAGAGGGATCCATTGCATTACTGTCTGGGTAGTCAAAGAATCCAGTAACACTCTGGTGGTAGTATCTCAACGGGCGGCTGGTGCTCTGGCCAACCTACTATAGCTGCAAGGGTAGGGTACTGTACTCACAGCTTCGTGCACTGATCCACACGTGATCTGATAGTTGGATCCTTCTCTCTGCTAATAGAGAGACTGATCAAAGTATTTCTTACCTTCTCTCCTAAGCTGGTCCATCCAGCACCGTCGTGGGTGTCTCTCTCCTCCAAACAGCTAGGGAGTGTTTTATTAGAAATTCTAAGAGAGGATATTGTAGCGGGGGTAAGATTTTTTTTTTTTTTTTTGTTCTTATTTAGACTGTCAAGTTGCCACTTCCAGTTAATAGCTTTTTCTATTTAGAGCTATCAATGGAAATAACTAAAATTTCAATATATACACATAACTATGAATAAAACTTTCTTAGCTAACAAAGACATAAATGACTTATATTACATGGAACATTTTCAAAATCACCTATATTACAGAAAACTTCAAATACATAATATACAAATATTCACCCCCTCCTTTGCATAAGGTGACATCTACGGGTATATCACGGACCCCTCCCTTTGCATGTGGTCTTTACATTCAATATAGAGATGTTAGTTGTAATAACAGCCCCACTTGGGTTGTTTTCTGTTAGAAGCACCTCAGGATCTATGCATTGCTCTCTTTTCTTTCTTTTAGTAATAACGCTTTTCTGAAGCTTAACCAAGATGCGTGCCAAGATCCCACAGCTTCAGGATTCCTCTCAACTGGAAGCAGCTTGCTCTTTATACCATCAACATTATCTTCATTACAATTGTTGAATATTCTTTTCATAACGGACATTTTCTTTTCAATACTGGAATTGATTTCGATTTCCATATTCAATTCCGATAAGTCATCTTTATTATTAGATTGGGAAGTAGTAAGTTCACTAATAGATTTTTCTCATTTCTGAGAGGGAATTTGTATTCATAGGAGATTCAGGTAGTGTACTGGGGCATGGCGTAGATATACCCAGTTGGATTTTTTCCTGGAATTGATTTGGGATTCTTTGGAGACATTTCTAGGCCTCTTTCTTCCTCGTGTTTTCTTTACAACGTCTTCCTGTTTTTCTATTTAAGATAAAGGGGTCTTTTTTAGCATACCTGGGCCTTTGTTTATTGTAATTTTTGGCCTACCTGGGCCTTTATTTTGGAATTTTTTTGGCCTACCTGGTCCTCTATTTTAGGACTTTTTAGGCGTACCTGGGACTCTATTTTGGGTCTTTTCAGGCGTACCTAGGCCTCTATTTTTTTTACTTTTTAGGCCTACCTCGGTCTCTATTTTTTTCCTACCGCTTTTGCCAATTCTCCCTGAACTAGTTCCAACTATTGCTTGCATATAGTTCTTTCAATTTCTTCAAAAATGGGATGGTTGCATGAAATGTCTTCATTTCTTACATTCTTCATCTTTTCAAATTTACTCTTGATTAGACCCTAGCATATTTATTCAAGGGCATTACCTCATTTGTACTGCATAATTTTTCCAATGTGTCATCATTAGGCGAATCTCCCTGAACTAGATCCAACTGTCGTTTGCGTATAGTTTTTTTTTAATTTCTTCAAAAATTGGATGGTTGCATAAAATATCTTCCTTCCTTTCTAAAATTCTTCATGTTTTCTAATCTACTCTCCGATTCAAGCCTAGCATATTTATTCAAAGGCATCACATCATTTGTACTGCATATTTTTTCCGATGTAGCATCATCAGGCGATTCTCCCTGAACTGGCTCACACTCTTGTTTGCATTTAGTACTTTCAATTTCTTCAAAAATGGAATGGTTGCATGAAATATATGCCTTCCTATCTTACATTCTTCTTCGTTTCAAGTCTACTTTCTGATTCAAGGCTAGCATATTTAAATGGAAATGTGATTCTAAACCAATGAATCATCTGAAGGCTATGATAAACAAATTGAAGTGGGGTAAAACGTTTGAGATTTCTATAAAATGTTGGAATAAAGTTTTTAATTGTTACCAGTATGATTATATTTTGAACATGTCGGCGTAGGATATCAAAGCTCGTTAGCCCTGGTGGTCCTTTGTATTTTTAATAGAGCCAGGAAAATATTCTCTCCCTGAGGCACATTATCACCGAACTATATATATATATATATATATATATATATATATATATATATATATATATATATATATATATATATATATATATATGTACACATACATACATACATATATACATCCACACACACACACACACATATATATATATATATATATATATATATATATATATATATATATATATATATATATATATATATATATATATATATATATATGTGTACATATACATACATACATATATACAGTACATACACACATACATACATATATATGTATATATATATATATATATATATATATATATATATATATATATATGTATATATATATATAGATATATATATATATATATATATATATATATATATATATATATATATATATATATATATATTATTGGTATTAATATCATTATTATTATTACGTGCTAAGCTACAACCCTAGTTGGAAAAGAGGATGCTATAAGCTCAGAGGCTCCAACAGGGAAAATAACCCAGCGAGGAAAGGAAAAAAGGAAAACAGAATAATTTAAGAAGAGTAACAACATCAAAATAAATGTCTCCTTTATAAATTATAAAAACTTTAACAAAACAAGAAGAAGAGAAAGAAGATAGAATAATATGCCCGATTGTACCCTCAAACAAGACAACTCTAATCCAAGACAGTGGAAGACCATGGTACAGTGGCTATGGCTCTACCCAAGACTAGAGAACAATAGTTTGATTTTAGAGTGGTGCTCTCCTAGAAGAGCTGCTTACCATAGCTAAAGAGTCTCTTCTACCGTTACCCAGAGGAAATTAACCACTGCACAATTACAGTGCATTTGTTAACCCCTTGAGTGAAGAAGAATTGTTTGGTAATCTGTGTTGTCAGGTGTTTCAGGACACAGGAGAATATATAAGCAATAGGCCACACTATTCAGTGTGTGTGTGTGTGTGTGTGTAGGCAAAGTGAAAATGAACCGTAACCAGCGGGAAGGATCCAATTTAGTACCATCTGGCCAGTCAAAAGACCCCACAACTCTATAGCGGTAGTATCTCAACGGGTGGCTGGTGCCTTGGCCAACCTACTACCTATATATATATATATATATATATATATATATATATATATATATATATATATATATATATATATGCGTGTGTGTGTGTGTATGTGTGTGTAATGGTGTTGGATGCATTCATAATAAACCTTGTCCACAATATGTTACTGGACAGGACTTCATCATCGATTTGGCAGGAAAGGGGAGGATGGAGGCTCCTATACTGTTAAATGTTTTATTCATATTCACCACGGGTTAAGGAAACCGCTTAATATAAAATAAAAAAGAATAAGTTACTTTTAGTAAACATTATCCAGGAATATGAAGTATTAACTGGTAACACGGATGGTTGAAGAAAAGATATTCTTAATTTGTTTAATGGTTAGATGAGAGAAGAGGCGAGTCAAAGAATAAAAGAAAGAGTTTTGAGGTGATTTCGTAATCGAAGGTTGGAATGTGAGAAGGAATTTTTGAAACAAGTCTCCTTCCTAAGGAGACGAAATTTTGAAGTTGGAAGCGCATCAAAGTAAAAAGATGATGTGTCTTGAGAAGAATTGATAGCATAAGAAATGTGAAGATATAGGGGAAGTGGAATTAGTTTAGCATACAGGAGAGGAGGTATCAGGATATCTAAGTAGGGTTGAGGATTTTCTTTGATGAGACAATAACAGATTATATATATATATATATATATATATATATATATATATATATATATATATATATATATATATATATATATATAATATAATATAGATAGATAGATAGGTAGAAATTCACTATAACACCTGGTTGGTAAATTCAATGCATCAGAGTGAAAAATATGAAGAATTTTGTGTTTATTTAGGACATATTCTAAGGAGTAAAATCAATAAGATAAATCGCAAGTTATATCTGACATTGATAATATAAACAGCTAAAGCCCGGAAAATCGAGATCCTGAATTCATGGGCAGGAGTCTGGTTTATCTGACCCCTAAGTGAGTTTTTATTTGTTTTTAAATTCTGGTTTCTTGAACTTTCTCTCCTTAGACTTTGCTAACTATACTCCTTATGAATCATATCTTTAATTCCTAAGATATGAATGAATGAATGAACGTTCTTAATTTTTATTCTGATATTTGTGTTTTTACTGAAATTTCCTTTTAGTTTTGTCAGAAGACATTTTGGTTAGAGTTTTTTATTGTAGCATATTATATATTTTTTTTCAATTCCAATTGAACTTGAGAATATGAAAGTAAATATGATTTTACTTCATGTTACTTAAAATGTGGTTATATTTTACATTATCATTTTGTGGCATACGTTCCCCCAATGTTTATAATATTAATAGAGTTGAATGTTATCATCAATACATTCTGTTTTATACCTATGTAATGTACTTAGACGGAACCGGATACGGGCAATTTGCCGCCTACAATTAGCCGCCAAAGACAGTTCGCCTTCAACTATTTGCCGCTACAGACAGTTCGCCACCGGCAAACTTTTATTACTAATAGATGTTATTACTAACAGGCCAAGTACCAAGATATGGACAAAAGAATTAAGAATTTTTTTTATGAATATGATAACGAGAGAAGTTATATTGAATATTTATAAGGTATAGCACATAATTTTCAAGTTTAATGAAATTGTATGAATTTCTTTTTAAAGTTATGTTCTTCATGACTTTCATCATGTTTCTTTTTCATGATTTTTTTGTCATCATCATCATAATCATCATCTATTAGGACGGCTTTTTCCCATTATTATGGGGTAACACGGTAGCCTTCTTTTGATTTTTTTTTATCCTTGATTGTAAATCATCATTTGGTGGCGAATTGTCACCCGTGGTTAATTGTTACCATCAGCGATTTTTTGGTGGCGAAATATTGGTGGCGAATTGTTGGAGGCGAAATGTTGGCGGCGAATTGTTGGTGGTGAAATGTTGACGTCGAATTGTTGGCGGCGAATTGTTGGCAAAATAATGGCAGCAAATTATTGGTGGCAAAATGTTGACGTCGAATTGTTGGTAGCGAAATGTTGGCGGCGAATTGTTGGTGGCAAAATATTGCCGCCGAATTGTTGGTGGTGAAATGTTGACGTTGAATTGTTGGCGAAATGGCAGCGAATCATTGGTGGCGAAATGTTGATGTCGAATTGTTGGTGGCGAAATGTTGGCGGCGAATTGTTGGTGGCGAAATATTGGTGGCAAATTGTTAGTGGCGAAATATAGGTGGCAAATTATTGGTGGCGAAATGTTGTCGGAGAATTGTGGGTGGCGAATTGATGGTGGCAAAATGTTGGCGGCGAATTGTTGGTGGCAAAATGTTGGCGAGGAATTGTTGGTGGTAAAATATTGGTGGAGAATTGTTAGTGGCGAAATGTTGGTGGCGAATTGTTGGTGGCAAAATGTTGGCGGCGAAATTTTGGCAGCGAATTGTTGGTGGCGAAATGCTGCGGCGAATTGTTGGTGGCGAAAGGTTGGCGGCGAATTGTTGGTGGTGAAGTGTTGGCGGCGAATTGTTGGTGGTGGAATGTTGGCCAAATTGTTGGTGGTGGAATGTTGGCCGCAAGTTGTTGGTGGCAAAAGGCGGCAAATTGTTAGTGGCGAAATATAGGCAGCAAATTGTTGGTGGCGAAATGTTGGCGGGGAATTGTGGGTGTCGACATGGCGGCGAATTGTTGGTGGCGAAATGTTGGCGAGGAATTGTTGGTGGTGAAATATTGGTGGTGAAATGTTGGCGGCGAATTATTGGTGGCAAAATGTTGGTGGCGAAATGTTGGCAGCGAATTGTTGGTGGCGAAATGTTGCGGCAAATTGTTGGTGGCGAAAGGTTGGCGCCGAATTGTTGATGGTGAAGTGTTGGCGGCGAATTGTTGGTGGCTAAATATTGGCGGCGAATTGTTGGTGGCAAAATATAGGGGGCGAAATATTGGCGGCGAATTGTTGGTGGCAAAATATTAGCAGCAAATTGTTGGTGGTGAAATGTTGGCAGATAATTGTTGGTGGCAAAATATTGGCGGCGGATTGTTGGTGGCAAAATATTGGCAGCGAATTGTTGGTGGTGAAATGTTGGTGGCAAAATGTTGGTGGCGAAATATTGGCGGCAAATTGTTGGTGGCGAATTGTTGGTGGCAAATTGTTGGCGGCGAATCGTTGGTGGCAAAATATTGGCGGCGAATTGCTGGTTGTGAAATGTTGGCAGCTAATTGTTGGTGGCAAAATTTTGGCGGCAAATTGTTGGTGGCAAAATGTTGGCGGTGAATTGCTGGTGGCAAAATACGGCGAATTGTTGGCGGCGACTTGTTGGTGGCGAAATGTTGGCGGCGAATTGTTGGTGGCGAAATATTGGCGGCGAATTGTTGATGGCGAAATGTTGGTGGTGAATTGTTGGTGGCGAAATGTTAGTGGCGAATTATTGGTGGCTAAATGTTGGCGGCGAAGTGTTGATCGCGAAATGTTGGCGTTGAATAGTTGGTGGCGAAATATTGGCGGCGAATTGGTGGCAAAATGTTGGTGGAAAAATGTTGACAGCATATTGTTGGTGGCGAAAGGTTGGCGGCAAATTGTTGGTGTCGAATTGTCGTAGGCTATTTGACTTATACCCACTTAGAACAGGCATAAAACATTAATAGGTTTGATGCACACATCATCATCATCATCTCCTCCTACGCATATTGACGCCAAGGGCCTCGGTTAGACTTCGCCAGTTGTCTCTATCTTAATCTTTTAAATCAATATTTCTCTATTCATCTTCTCACATTTCACGCTTCATAGTCCTCAGCCATTTAGGCCTGGGTCATCCACCTATCTAGTACCTAGTGGAGCCCAGTTGAAAGTTTGGTGAACTAATCTCTCCTGGGGAGTGTGAAGAGCATGCCCAAACCATCTCCACTAACCCCTCATCATAATATTATCCACATATGACACTCGAGTAATCTCTCTTATAGTTTCATTTCTTGATGCACGCACACTATTCTATTTCAATTGTGCCTTTTACCAGTTTGGTCTCCGTGGAAATACATTTTATGTCAACATCATACTTGAACCACATTTTGCTTCAATAAAATATAAAAAAGTCTCATCTATCATTAAAAATTTACGGTTCTGTGCACATCTTCATCGATCTTATTAATTTCTTGTGCTTTTTTTTTTTTTTTTTTTTTTTTTTTTTTAAAGAAGGGCATATCGTGTTCCCTCAGGTATCAATTTAGATTTCTATGAGAACAAAATAGCTAGTTAAATCTCACAACTAGGGAATCACTACAAAAACTTTGTCTATTATTCTATTAATCCATTAATTCTACGCTGTTGTTGATATTGTCATTAGACATAGTATAAACCAACGGGTAAGAATATCCATTGCATATATTATAAAGATGTAACAAGCAATGCTGATAATTGACATCGCAGAAAAATATTTTGTTAAGCTGAAACAAACAGATTTGGTAATTGTCATCACAGAAAAATATTTTGTTAAGATGTAACAAGTAATTCCAATAATTGGCATCACAGAAAAATATTTTGTTGAGATGTAACAAGCAATTATGCTAATAGGCATCCAGAAAAAAATATTGTGTTAAGATGTAACAAGCAATTCTGATAATTGGCATCGCAGAACAATATTTTGTTAAGCTATAAAAAGCAATTCTGATAATTGGCCTCACAGAAAATGTTTTTGTTAAGCTGTAACAAGCAATTTTGATAATTGGCCTCACAGAAAAATATTTCGTTAAGCTGTAACAAGCAATTCTGATAATTGGCATCACATAGAAATATGTTGTTAAGATGTAACAAGCAATTCTGATAATTGGCATCACATAGAAATATTTTAAGCTGTAACAAGCAATTCTGATAATTGGCACCACAGAAC
Organism: Palaemon carinicauda; assembly: GCF_036898095.1. Lineage (NCBI taxonomy): Eukaryota > Metazoa > Arthropoda > Malacostraca > Decapoda > Palaemonidae > Palaemon > Palaemon carinicauda. The sequence continues at coordinate 60,785,165 of NC_090736.1, read as the reverse complement.
AATATTTCGTTAGGCTGTAACAAACAATTCTGATAATTGGCATCACATAGAAATATTTTGTTAAGCTATAACAAGCAATTCTGATAATTGGCATCACAGAACAATATTTCGATAAGCTGTAACAAACAATTCTGATAATTAGCATCACATAGAAATATTTTGTTAAGCTGTAACAAGCAATTCTGATAATTGGCATCACATAGAAATATTTTGTTAAGATGTAACAAGCAATTCTGATAATTGGCATCACATAGAAATATTTTAAGCTGTAACAAGCAATTCTGATAATTGGCACCACAGAACAATATTTTGTTAAGCTGTAACAAACAATTCTGATAATTGGCATCACATAGAAATATTTTGTTAAGCTGTAACAAGCAATTTTGATAATTGGCATCACAGAAAAATATTTCGTTAAGCTGTAACAAGCAATTCTGATAATTGGCATCAAATAGAAATATGTTGTTAAGATGTAACAAGCAATTCTGATAATTGGCATCACATAGAAATATTTTAAGCTGTAACAAGCAATTCTGATAATTGGCACCACAGAACAATATTTCGTTAAGCTGTAACAAACAATTCTGATAATTGGCATCACATAGAAATATTTTGTTAAGCTGTAACAAGCAATTCTGATAATTGGCACCACAGAACAATATTTCGTTAAGCTGTAACAAACAATTCTGATAATTGGCATCACATAGAAATATTTTGTTAAGCTGTAACCAGCAATTCTGATAATTGGCATCACAGAACAATATTTCGTTAAGCTGTAACAAGCAATTCTGATAATTAGCATCACATAGAAATATTTTGTTAAGCTGTAACAAACAATTCTGATAATTGGCATCACATAGAAATATTTTGTTAAGCTGTAACAAACAATTCTGATAATGGTCATCACAGAACAATATTTCGTTAAGCATACTGGGACTCGCTTCATTTTCGACCAATATCATCTCAGCAGTTAATCCATATAGAAGGGGCTAGTGTTCGATCCCAAGTATGAGGTAGAAATTTATTTCCATTTGAATACGATGTTGTGTTGATATTTATCCATATTGACTCATTAGGGGTAATTTGAATGAATTACTACCAATTGTGTCACGTGGTGGGCCGGGAAATTGGGTAAAACTCGCTGGTAAGAGACTGATGTCTCGCCAGGTAAATCCTCGGACAGCTAGATAGCGTCAGGTTCCAATTTCTTTTATGGTCTCTCGTGGCATGGTTGGTTTCGACCTGGCCTTTCATTAGAAGGGGCTAGCGTTCGATCCCAAGTATGAGGTAGAAATTTATTTCTATTTAAACACGATGTTGTGTTGATATTTATCCATATATATATATATATATATATATATATATATATATATATATATATATATATATATATATATATATATATATATATATATATATATATATACGAGATTAAATATACATGGATATCGTATTTATACAGGAAAACGTCAGTTTATTGATGATTTCAGATAAGTCGGATTCAAGTAAAGAACACAATGTAGCATTATTGGAAAACAGATTATGTTTAAATCATGACCTTGGGTACTGATAAATATACAGGATTCCGTAATATTTCTTTGGGTGGAGTCCAAATTTTTTATTACTTTCGTGGATTACCATGGAGTTTATATATATATATATATATATATATATATATATATATATATATATATATATATATATATATATATATATATATATATATACATATCACTAATACTTGTGATTCAAATCAATGTAAATATCAACAACAATCACATCTAATATCGAATTCTACGTTGGGAATGTCTATCCGCTGGTAAATCATTTATGATAAATGCTTCTGCTTGGGCCAGGATTCGAACCTATGCCCTGAGTCGAAACAATGCCGCATGTACGACTTTTCCAATTGAGCTCTTAAGAGAGATGTAAGTTCATTTAAATTCCATTGTACGTATACTTGTCGAATTCAGGAATATCTTTTTATACTTGTATATAACAACTACAACAACAACAACAAATACAGGATAAAGGACTGGAACAAGTCCTTAGCTATGTCTGGGGTTTGATCCTTTTCATCATCATGCTAGCCATTACGGATTGGTGATAGTTGAAGACTTTATTCTGATCACTCACAGGAAACTTACTTAGTATGGGTGGCCTTGATTATCACAGCCTTGCTGATTATGGCAATACACAAACCCTTTCACTGCGTCAAGATAACCCCCCCCACACACACACACACATATATATATATATATATATATATATATATATATATATATATATATATATATATATATATATATATATATAAATATATAACGGATTTTGAGCGAAGCGAAAAATCTATTTTTGGGTGAGATGGCCATGTCGTCCTGATGGAAGTTCCTATAGGGTAGCTTCCTAGGGTATATTACAACTACGGCGATATTCCCAGAGAATTTACCTTAAGGTACCAGAATTCTAACTCCTGGAGCGAGTATCCCTCGTGAAAGGGATATCGCGACATATCAGAGGACGTATTCTAGACGCGCCACATGGCAATCTACATCCTGGACAGAGATTTCGTCTCGAAGGAGGTGATTGGCGAGATACGAATTCGGGAAAGAAAAAGGGGAGCTGCTCCCAAGGCTTCCCTATCCTCCGATTCGTATGCGTGCCTGGCGCCAATCCTGGCGCCATCTGTATTCCTTGTAGCGTACACGAGGTGCTACAGATACTGTATGTAGGGAGGGGTCCTACAGCCCTTTCTTAGAAAGGCAAGGGCGGGTCCATCAGGACGACATGGCCATCTCACCCAAAAATAGATTTTTCGCTTCGCTCAAAATCCGTTTTTTGGGCTCAAGCCATGTCGTCCTGATGGAAGTGTACCAGAGCATTACTGTATCTGTGGATTCTCAGAACGTGCCGTACTCCCCGGAGGTAATTTTTTCCCGGTCGACTAGACCTAGAGACCTAAGATGTTACCGTTATACATCTTTTCAACTAACTATAAACCATGTTAGAGCTTCCTGCCCCCTACAGGGAAGAGTCCTACTAGACTCTGGAAAAGTCTCGAAGAGTACATATACCTATGTATGAATACCAGGCAAGCTAATATAGTGGTCTCGCCCTATATTAAGTAAAGCATAGTTTGTAAAGAACCACTGCGTCAATATGAAATATCGACCAGTTCTCCGCACAATACTTGTATTGGACAAAGGTTTTATATCTGCATAGGAGGAAAACCAATGCAACATAGCTTGCATAAAGGAACAATTCTATTAGAATTATCCCAGATAAGGTACATAGAAAGAATGCTCAATTATACCAATAAATTGACACAGGTGAAGGAGACGCAAGGTTCTCAAGAACCAGATTATTGACAGGCAATAAATAGACAGGTTAACCACAATTATATATATATATATACATAAGAAGAGGATAACCCAAAACTTTAAGCATAAGTATGATAGTAAACAGAGCTTGTTTGTCTGAAAGAAAAAACATTAAATGCCACTTTTAAGATACCGAGGGATCAAAGTCATAAAAGCCTGTATTACAAATCAATGACATTAGCGTTAGAAACGCTCGGCACACATGTCTGCACTTATGCTAGGTTCACCTTCGGAAATGGAACAGTCTGCATGGGCAACACCATGCCCTCACTTAGTTTGTAGTACAGTATGTAACTACACACTCACCCTGGAATTAATCGTCCCAATTAAGACCACTGTTCCTTGCAGAGTTAAACAGTAGGGTTAACACCGCGACCCACTGCTACCACAGATCTCTTTTAGTTCCTCTACTTGCTTCGCATAGTGGCGAAAGAACACTCTGGAAGACTTCCAGCCAGTGTATGAACGGAGATATTCAAAATCCATACAATTAAAGAAATTTAAGGATGAGGCAACTTTTCCTCGGATCATGACCTGCGGGTGTATTGTCAGGATCCGCTCTGCGAATAAAATATGTGATTTTCGCTCTGAGTTGATTCAGAGATAAATTTGAGCCTGATGTTTCTCCCCTGAATAGTTGACCACCCTTGAAGTCTGAAGTTCTATGAAGATAGACCTTTAGGCATTCTACTGGACATAGAGATGCATCTTCTTTCAGAGGGCAGATTCTCCAGGGACCCCACCTGTTGGTGGGTAACTCATTCTTGGCGAGAAACGTAGGATCCGGAAACAGGTTCAGTTCTCCCCCATCCAGGAACTGAACACGACCTGCCTCTCTCGAGAGGCTACAATCTCACTAACCCTGGCCCCGGACGCGAGTGCGAAATAGGAAAATAACTTTTTGAGTCAAATCCTTTAACGCACACTCTTCATTGCTCAACAGAGAAGCGAAATGAAGAACTTGTCTAAAGACCATGAAATGGGCTTTGGAGGTGCTGAAGGTCTGAGCCTAGCACAGGCTTTCGGGACTTTATTAAAGATCTCGTTACCTAGGTCGACCTGGAAGGCATATAGAATGGGTCTTGTCAAAGCAGACTTACACGCCGAAATCGTGTTAGCTGCCAATCCTTGACCATGGAGGTGGAGAAGAAAGATAAGCAGAAGTCTGTCAAGATCTCCTGCGGATTCTTCGCCTTGACAAAAGGCCACCCATTTCTCCAAGATGACTCATATTGCCTTCTAGTAGATTTGCACTTATATTCCTCAAGGAAGTCTATGCTGGCTTTCGAAATCCCGAAACGCTTTCTCACCGCTAGGGAGAGAAAATCATGAGCTGCAGGGTCCGGGTTTTCTGTAATGAAGCGCAGACAGTTGACTTCTGGACTCGCTGGGTCAGAACTGGATCTGGTAGTGGTACAAACTTCAGCTACAGTTCCAATGCCAGGAGGAACCACACGCTGTTCGGCCACTTGTGGGCCACTATTGCCGCTACCCTTTGAAGGATCTCAGTTTGTTGAGGACCCTCAACAGAAGGTTGTGAGGAGGGAACAGATAAATCTTGGACCATCTGTTCCAGTCGAGGGACATCGCGTCCACTGCTTCCGCTAAGGGGTCCTCGTACGGGGCACGTACAGGGGCAACTTCTTGTTGTCTTTCGTCGCAAAGAGGTCTATCTGCAGTTCTGGGACTGATTCAGAATGAAGGAGAATGATCCTGCGTCTAAGGACCATTCCGACTCTATCGGTGTGAACCTGGATAGAGCGTCCGCTGTCACATTGCGGACTCCTTGAAGGTGAACTGCCGACAGGTACCACTTCTTCTTTTCCGCCAATCGGAAGATGGCCAACATCACCTGGTTGAGAGGTGGTGACCTCGATCCTTGTCGATTCAAGTATCTCACAACTACCTCGCTGTCTATCACCAACCTTATGTGGATCGAGTGACGCGGGGAGACTTTCTTTAAGGTAAGGAGCACTGCCCTAGCTTCTAGAAAGTTTTATGTGAAAGGTCTTGAATAGCTTGGACCAAGTCCCCTGGACTTTTTTCCGATGAGAGTGACCTCCCCATCCCTCCTTCGAGGCGTCTGAGTGAATCGTCACCGACGGGGGAGGTGGCTGAAGAAGAACCGACTTCTTTAGATGTCTGGCTTGGGACCAAGGCCTGAGAAGAGTACTTAGCCGAAGCGGCTGGTCTTCTCAGATCTCTTAGCGTGTTTGATGCATAACTTCTCCAAACTCCGATTGCATCCTTTAGCTGTGCTCTTAGCACTGGGTCTGTCACCGAAGCAAACTGGAGAGAGCGCAGTACCCTCTCCTGCTCGCGTCTTGATATCCTTTCGGAATCTAGAAGTCTCTTGACAGAACCCGCTATCTCCTTCCTTTTCTTCGCCGGGATGGAGAAACGGTGTGACAAAAGGTCCCAGTGGATTCCCAGCCACTGGAACTTTTGAGATGGAGAAAGTCGAGACTTTTTCTGTTGATCTTGAAGCCTAGGTACTCTAGGAACTGGATCACTTGACTTGAAGCTTGCAAGCATTCTGTCTCGGATGCTGCCCACACCAACCAGTCTTCCAGGTAGGCTACTACCTGAATTCCTTTTAGGCGTAATTGTTTGAGAGCTACGCTCGCAAGCTTCGTAAAAATCCTTGGGGCTATGTTTAGCCCGAATGGCATGGCTCCGAAGGCGTATAGTCTTCGTTGTAGCCTGAACCCTAGGTAGGGGGAGAGTCGATGGCTAATTGGAATGTGCCAATAGGCGTCTGACAAGTCTATAGAGACGGAATATGCCCTCTTGGGCAGTAAGGTCCTTATGTGTTGCAGTGTTAGCATTTTGAATTTGCAATTCACTATGAACTTGTTGAGTGGCGACAAGTCCAGAATGACTCTGAGCTTTTCCGAGTCTTTCTTGGGAACACAAAACAGCCTCCCTTAGAAATTGATGGGCTTCACCCTTCGGATCACCTTTTTTCTCCAACAGTTCTTGAACGTACTCCTCCATAACGGGGGTAGAGTGTTGGAAAAACCGAAGGCACGGGGGTGGAGTGCTGTACCAGCTCCCGCCCAGTCCATTCTTGAGTAGGCTGTGGGCCCAGGGATCGAAGGTCCACCGATCCCGAAATTTCAGAAGTCTCCCTCCTACCGGTATCACCTCACTTGGACTGCCGTCCTGAGGTCTTGCCTTCCTAACCACGACCACCCCTGAATCCCCTTCCCCTTGAGGGGCGTCTAGACGAGCCTCTGGCTGCTCCTCTAGGCTTTGCTTGAAAGGAAGTAGACTGCCCTTCGAACGCTGGGGTGAATGCCATGGACTGTGTCGACACGGCCTGGGGTACCCACTGAAAAGTGGTCGGGGTTTGTGCCACGATCTGGGGCACTGGGGGCAATGGCAATTGCAGTTACTGTTGCTGTCTAAGAGGCTTGGCTGGCCGAGACGGTAGCCTAGTCCTCATAGTCTTCCTCTTTGGTTGAGGACCCTCATCCGGGGAAGACTTTCTTTTGATAGCCAGGCCCCACATCTGGAGAAGGTTTCTATTCTCCAAGGCGGCCTTATCAACAACTTCTTTGACCAAGTCGGTAGGGAAAAGGTCATTTCCCCAAATGTTGGAGGAGATTAGTTTCTTTGGCTCGTGCCTCACCGTAGCCGAGGTAAACACGAACTCCCTACAAGCTCTCCTTGCCTTGACGAAGCCATAAAGGTCCTTTGTCACTGTGGCCAGATGAGACTTGGCCACTTCCATGAACATTTCATGGACCTTGGGGTCACTTGCCATCGTCTCGAGAGTAGTCTGAAGAGACATTGAGGCAGTCAGTCTTTCTTTTGTATCGAACTCTCTTCGCAAAAGAAAGTCAGACAGATTAGGGAGGTCCTTGCCGAACTGACGTCCGGCAATATCAGCCTCCAACTTTCCAACTGAGAACGTAAGATGGACGTCCTTCCAGTCTTTGTGTCCATATGCAGGGCCAGCGACAAGGTTTACACTCCTCTAGGGAGGGGCAAGACCTGCCGGCCTCGACTGCTTTTAGTACAGCCAGAAACCCTTTCTGTAAAAAGGGGAAGGCTCTAGTAGGCGAGGACACAAAGGAAGGGAGCTTCCTATTCAATGCGGCTACCTTTGAGTTAGAGAATCCACTCTCTTTCATCGAGGATGAAAGTAGAGCTTGAGCCTTAGCATGGTCCATCACTATGACCTCCTTCGGCTCTGTCTCCTCCTTTGAAGCTGGTTCCTTCCTCAGCCGGACATAACAGTCCGGATATGATGCCTTGCTGGGCCAGAATTCCACCTCCTCCAGGGGAACTGAGCCCAGCTTATCCGAGATGACGATCTTTCCAGTCGTCATCAGCATGTGCTCAGCATACCTCCATGGGTTAGCATCTGAGCACAAGGGAAGGTCTTTCACATTGAGCTTTTTCTGGGGCCCATGTGATTCTGCAAGGCACTGCATTCGCAGTTCCATTGCAGCCGCCTTCTCCTGATTCTCCTTCTGCATTTGTTGGATCATTCCAACAATAGAAGAGAGGGCCTGTCCCAGCTCTACTGGGAGACCGGCCGATGTAGAGGGAATAGGCTCCGGAATATGAACCGGAGTAGCCGACACCTCGTCGACGTCTACCTCTACAACGTCTTGGGCTTGAACTTCATCCTGGGCTTCTGCCAGGAGGTCTTCCTCCCGACACCCGTCCACATCAGACATCCTGTCATCTAACTGGATGTCTTGCATCGCGACCGCGACTTCAGCATCCACCTGGATCTGAACTTAGGGGATCTCCTCTTGAGGCTGGGGAATCACTGCATCAGCTGATGCCTTAGGGAAAAGATACGCCCTCATCTTCTCACTTGGAAGATAAGGGCCAGAAGTGTTCTTTTGGAAGCCCCTTACCCAGGTACGAAGCTTCTTCCTAGCTATATCCCTTGAATCCTCTGTCCTAGGGGAATAAAAGGTCTCAGTAATCAGGTTAGTGCACACAGTACATACCTGAGGGTCCCAATACCGGAGATCATCCTTGGAGACAGCGTATGCTGTGTGTCTCCTACAAAACTCATGTCCGCAGAGGTTCTTGCTGCGGACGTTGCAGAAAGCACTTCCCCACTTCAGAGTGTCCTTCTGTAAAGAGAAGAAATTTCCATGAGTATCAAGTGAACTATGTATCACTGGATATGCATAGTATAGCATAACAATTCAGAAAGGAAAGACACACACTTGTGTTTCCCTCACAACCCATTGTTGCAGCCTTCCAGATAATAAAATCAAAATGGTTTATCTCTTCTAGAGTAACCAATGCAAGGTTTCCAGAGGAAACAGGTGGAGCTCACACCTAAGCAATGATTTTAAAATCCTAGATAATAGACAGGAAAGAACTCAGCTTCCTATCTGTAGGGCAACAGCAAAGGGATGTGCAAGAAAACACAATAGTGTTAGAAGACACAGTGCTGAACCGAAACCCTTACCATAGATTTCTTCTTACTGTATATGTTATACTGAAGAATACTAGTACAGTATAGGGGGATGTGTGCCGGCCTGCCTTTGCCGGCCGGCACACACCACAACTAGCTTTAAAGTATACTACTTAACAGCTATAAGGCGGCAGCACTCTGGTTCAAATGCATGTGCCGGTCGGCAGCAACTGCCGGCCGGTAACAGCCAATGTTAGCCGGCAATGGCTGCCGGCCAGCAACTACACAAGGTAGTACCCAGCTGCCGGCCACACTCTTGGTGACCGGCAGACAAGGGCTGACATAAGCCGGCCGGCAAAGGTACAAGACCGATGCCAGCCGGCAGCAAAAGAACCAGAGGACTACACCTGCCCGGCTGCCGGCCTCATAGGCCGGCAGCCGGATCAGGTACAGCACTAGAAGAAAAATAGAATGGATGCCGGGATAAGAGTGTACACAACCTCCAAGCCCGGCAACCGAAAGAGTGCATATAAGGAAGGGGAGAAACTAATTCAGGCTTCCTGACCAATGCCGTCTGGCTCTACAGGCAGGCATGGATGAGGGACCAAGAGAGGTCCGGGCAGCACTCGAAAACATAAGACCCTTGCCGGCCAGCAGCTCTGCCGGCCGGCAAGGGGCTGAGTCAATTCCACATCCTAACCTATACTAGGTCCAGATGTAGAACGACGTACAGTACAGTAATGGCTCGGCCATTACGGAGAAAGAGGGGGAAGGGACAAGAGGGTCCTGCCAACCTTGCTTTAGTGACAGATCACCCGCAGCCAAGAAACTTATCTTAGCCTAAGGGAGATCTAAGGGGGAAGGCCAGCAATACTTGCCAGCTCCCAGAGCACCAAAGCAAGGAAGGCGTTGCTACTCCCAGGGAAAGAACTTATCCTCCCCCGAGAACAGCAACAAGGACTAGTCTGGTAGATCACAAAAGAAGGAATCATATCCACAGAAACCTTCGGTAGTGACCTAAGGGAGCTAAGCTCCCTTTGTCTGTGTCAGGTCAGCGAGGGGGACTCAGCCTCAAGCCAGACAACACAGACTCAGACTAAAAAACTCTGTTGTTCTGTCCCTCTTGAACCATACTACAGGAACAGGAAGGTACAGTAACACCCCAGTATAGTTTTATCGAAAATAAATTCGGAAAAAACCACTTAGGGATAAGCCCAAGGCTTAAACAGAGGGAAAGGGATTGCATACCTTCTCCGAAGAAAAGAAAGCAACCGGGGAGTATGATAAAGTATACTAAGGCTCCATAAGCAACTAGCCTAGGCACCAAGAGAATCGATTACCTAAATCACCGAAACTCACTCGTATACTATCTTGGAAATATTCCACACAGTCTAAAATGTATAAAGTATAGCCTAAAGCTTCAATAAAATTTTAATTACACTCGGAAAAACCATAATCATGCATGAAGTACTAGGACCAAACGACTAGGCTACATGGCCTAGCGTAGGCCAGAATGGCGAATACTTCGCCAAATAATACTAAGCACGAAAGGAAATCCTATGTAATGCTAAATAGCTAAAATTTATTAAAGCAAAACAACCAGGAATGTCGCTCTGACTAACTAATTTATACCTAGCGAGCGACAGCGTCCAGGACGCCTCTGGTAGGCTACGGCTCTTGTATCAAAGATTAATCCTATTAATCACTCAAAATTTTACCAAGAGCCTACATTTATACATAAAAGACATTATACTCAACTTATCAGAGGCCAACGAAGACGGAGAAGCCATGAAAAGTAGAATAAATCCAAGATTTGCGAGAAAAACAGGAAAAAACACCGAGTTGTTAAGCTACGCAAAAAGGAATACAGATGGCGCCAGGATTGGCGCCAGGCACGCATACGAATCGGAGGATAGGGAAGCCTTGGGAGGGGCTCCCCTTTTTCTTTCCCGAATTCGTATCTCGCCAATCACCTCCTACGAGACGAAATCTCTGTCCAGGATGTAGATTGCCATGTGGCGTGTCTAGAATACGTCCTCTGATATGTCGCGATATCCCTTTCACGAGGGATACTCGCTCCAGGAGTTAGAATTCTGGTACCTTAAGGTAAATTCTCTGAGAATATCGCCGTAGTTGTAATATACCCTAGGAAGCTACCCTATAGGAACTTCCATCAGGACGACATGGCTTGAGCCCAAAAAAAAATATATATATATATATATATATATATATATATATATATATATATATATATATATATATATATATATATTAAACAATAACACCAATAACAACAATAATTCATCATGAAATGATTTTTTCACGGTTCCTTGACACTCATATTTTCTTCATATTATGACCAACATAAATTGCGCCAATGAGGACTGTTTATCCAGGAAGCCTTTGATGTGCTATCTCATCACATGAGTGAAATGTTGACGACTACGTCATAATTCGTCCTAATTAGCCACAGTTGTTTGTTGCAAATCCATGCGAAAAAAAGAGAACATTTCCAAACAATGCCAAAAAAAAAAAAAATGTCTAAAACCGTGAAGGATTGCATTTTATTATGAACGCAACGTCACAATGATTTCTCTCAAACTGGCAAGTCTGTTGTTTGATCACTTAAGATCATATCTATACATAGTGTTCATTTTAATTGAAATTTTAAAACTGTCTTAATATTGCGCTCGCTTTTAAATGACCGTTCCTTACGTACATCTCTACATGGTTGAGAATCATACATATTTTACAACGGAGGGTTCCCTTACCTACTATGCTCCGAGTACCTATGGCCTTCTACTAAAATATGAATAAAACAAAGTAATCAAAACAGAAGCAAAGAGTAACTGAAAGGACAGTAGATAATTAAAAACTTACAAAATAATTAGAGTTATGTTTTCAGAATAGGAATACCTTTATCAAAGGTATCATGTAATAGGTTGTGTTAGGTCTCTTCATGAAGACACATGGCTAACACCATAGAGAGAGAGAGAGAGAGAGAGAGAGAGAGAGAGAGAGAGAGAGAGAGAGAGAGAGAGAGAGAGAGAGAGAGAGAGAGAGAGAAATAGGTGCATAGCGTACTTTTTTACGTGTAAATGTAATAAACTTGACCCCATGCAAATTAGCAATTATCCACATACATTGCTAGGGGCATGTAGACTAGTTGAATAGTTGTATGAATTTGTATAAAATTAACAGGATTTCCATGATTTATGCGTGTCATTAAATTCCTGTTACCATTGCATCAGCAGATCGCATTGAAGTAAAAGATATAAGGACTCAATGCTATTTATGTTGAAACATACACACATGCAGAATATATATATATATATATATATATATATATATATATATATATATATATATATATATATATATATATATATATATATATATCATCGTCATCTGTTACTAGTCAACTGCAGAACAAAGGCCTCAGATATGTTCTCCAATTTGTGTTTATTTATGATCTTTGTATGCTAGTCCACAACAGCAAACGTTCTCAGTTCGATAATCCATCGTCTTCTCTTCCTTCCCCCTGCTTTTTTGACAATCTCTAGGGACTCATTTTGTTATTCTTAATGTTCATCAATTTTCCGTACATGTTTTCAAAATATCCATTACTCTAGTTTGCTCTTTTTCTGTCTCTTAGTGTTATTCTGACCATTATTCTTGTAAATATTTTATGATCAAAGGTTTTAGTAAGGCTCCAAGTTTCTGATGTATTAAGTTGATATTGGTAGGACCATCTGATTAAATCCTTTTCGTTTTAGAGAAAGTGCCATTTTACTTTCATAATCTCATTTTGTTTACCAAAAGATCTTCATCCCTTGCTTATCCTTCTTTTACTTTTGGTTTTTATTCTTGGGGATACACAGCAACCAACGCAATTGTCTGCAAGTGAATGAATATAACTGACACAAATTCAACATTATTATTACCAGCATTAATTGTCTATTTTCACGTCCCTTGCCGTTGTACAAAAATGTATGAATGCGATTATATATCTCCTAACCCATGTTGAAAGGTCAGAAGGTTGAAAATAAAAGCATGAATATCTTGGACAGCAAATGTTAGAATTAAAGACCAGAATCTGTTCAGTAACATCTAGTATTATGTTTAATATCTGTTAATCTGTTGATATTGCGTTTATGACCGAAGGCTCTTAGATTTATTAAAAACTAAAGTGGATAAGTTTCAAGAATATTGTACCGCATGTGTTTCACACACGCTTGTACACAAACAGTATTTTTTTTTTTTTTTTTTTTTTTTTTCATAACTCAAGGGGTTTACTACTGCACAGTAATTGTTCAGTGTTACTTTCCACTTGGTAAAGGTAGGAATGACTCTATCTATGGTTAGCAACTCTTTTAGGAGGACAGTCCAAAATCAAACCATTGTTCTCTGTGCCATGGTAGTCCACTGTGGTAGGGTAGAGTTCTCTTGGTTGAGTATAATCATTTTTAAGACAATATAACTTAATAATTGAATCTTTAAATCAAGCTGAAATTAATTAAATCACACCAGATATCTGTGGAACCTTTAAAACATTCTCTGGAGCGTATCTTTTCATTTCATTTTGGTGTTAGCTGAAAAGTTTATTGCGTACGAGAAAATAAAAGCCTCTTCCATGAAGTATGGTACTATTATGTTTGTTATGCTTAGGCAATTTAAATGATTCAATCAAATGCCACATTGAATAGGGCGCTAAAGCATTATCGGCTTCTGCAAGGATGGAATTTGAAAATATTTTTCGGCCGATGTCAGTTACGAGAGTCATTTGTTGCCTGTAAGATATACTCTAGATGCAATTCATATAAATCTATAGTTGGAGAACCAAGGAGAATGACAAAAACCCTCATTATCTCCCAATTAATTTTTCAACACACTTAGAAGTGAATAT
>NC_090736.1:60761487-60766487 GCF_036898095.1 Palaemon carinicauda | reverse complement strand
TGCCATGCAGAAGGATGAGTTCAAAGCACAGTTGGGTGAGTCGGAGGACATCGAGGAGATAGATCACATCTTTAGTTTGGATTAAATAAAACAAATGTTGGCATATCATTAAGACATGGTTGATTTAATTGATAAGCATCACCCACAGAAACTTCAGGTTTTCCATGTAGTTTCGCAATTCAATGATGTTTGTTTAACCCATTTCAGAAAAATTCTGAAAAGACGTACAAAGCAACTTTTTCTTGATAGTTTCTTTAAAAAATCTACGATGCGGTCTAGTGATCGTGATGAAGAGAAAAAAAAAATGAAGCAAAGAAAACTAAGACTGAATTAAGTGAAAGTGATGAAAATTAAAAATTAAAAAGAAATAAATGTAAAAAAAATATAAAATGAAATAATAGAAAAAATAAATAAGCTAAGTTAGGTTAAAGTTCACGTAGTGTAAGTTAAAGTAAGTTAAGTTACGTTATCGCAGTCACTATCTCTACCTCCTCGCCGACCGTCCGTCTCCTCCTGCGTAGCAATTCCTACACCTGCGTTGGCCTGTCTCTAAGGTAAAGTGACAATAAAAACCCCTTTTTATTTATTATTTCTTTATTATTATTCTTTCCGTATAATGCAATTGTATTAATGTTATGTGTAATTATGTGTAGCAATTTATTAAGGAGTTATCATAGGTTTTTGGGCTGTGGAATGAATTATACAAATTATAGTGTATTCTTATGGGAATATTTGCTGCAACATACGATTGTTTTAACATAAGAAGCAGTTCCCGGAACGAATTAAGATCGTATGTAGAGGTTCCACTGTGTATATATATATATATATATATATATATATATATATATATATATATATATATATACAGTATTAATATATATATATATATATATATATATATATATATATATATACAGTATTAATATATATATATATATATATATATATATATATATATATATATATATATATATATATATATATATATATATATATATACAGTATATATAGAATGGTCAGAGAAATGGAAAATTGATATCACAATTATGCTGATAGACTTATATATAAGGTGATTATTTATGCATAACCTTGGTTTCTAATAGCTATTATCTCCCTTTGATATGATTACAGTACTTTCCTCAAGTTCTCTACTCGTAAAATACGCAAACATACTCGTATTAAGTGATATGTATATAGACAGAGAAAATATTTCCTTCACAGGATATTCGTTGAGCTCAGCACGGAAATCCAGGTTTTATAGAGAGAGAGAGAAATTCCTAAGACATGCAAGAAAGATGGATGTTCAATTTTTGCAAGAAGTGCTTTCTGTAGTTCATACATCAAGGTTTGCCCGTTAGCAATTAAAGACAATAAGGAAAGGTTTTTAAAACATACAAAAGAGAGAGAGAGAGAGAGAGAGAGAGAGAGAGAGAGAGAGAGAGAGAGAGAGAGAGAGAGAGAGAATGTTACCATAGAGTCAGTGTTAGTAAGGAGTAGGAGACAGACTAACTCTCTCTCTCTCTCTCTCTCTCAGAGAGAGAATGTTACCATAGAGTCAGTGTTAGTAAGGAGTAGGAGACAGACTAACTCTCTCTCTCTCCCTCTCTCTCTCTCTCTCTCTCTCTCTCTCTGTTGGAGAAGGAGACAGACTAACTCTCTCTCTCTCTCTCTCTCTCTCTCTCTCTCTCTCTCTCTCTCTCTCTCTCGAGAGAGAGAGAGAGAGAGAGAGAGAGAGAGAGAGAGAGAGAGATGTTACCATAGATTCAATGTTAGTAAGGAATAGGAGACAGACTAACTCTCTCTCTCTCTCTCTCTCTCTCTCTCTCTCTCTCTCTCTCTCTCTCTCGAGAGAGAGAGAGAGAGAGAGAGAGAGAGAGAGAGAGAGAGAGAGAGAGACATGTTACCATAGACTCAGTGTTAGAAAGGAGAAGTGTTTGGTAATATCATCATTGTCAGGTATATGAGGAAAGACGAGAATCTATAAAGAATAGACCAGACTATTCGATGTATGAGTAGGCAAAGATAAAATAAGCCGTAACGAGAGAGAGGAATCTAATGCATTACTGCCTGGCCAGTCAAAGGCTCCAGTAACTGTCTAGTGGTAGTACAGTATATCAACGGGCGGCTGGTGCCCTGGCTAACCTACTATAGCTGCAAGGGAAGGGTACGAGACCTACAGCCTCGTGCACTGATCCACACATGATCTGATAGTTGGATCCTTTTCTCTGCTAATAGAGAGACTGATCAAAGTATCACTTTCCTTCTCTCCTAAGCTGGTCCATCCAGCCCTATCGTGGGTGTGTCTCTCCTCCAAACAACTAGGGAGGGTTTTAGCAGAAATTCTAAGAGAGGATACAGTAGCGTGGGTTAAGATTTTTTTTTATTCTTACTTAGACTGTAAAGTTGCAACTTCTATTTAATAGCTTTTTCTATTTAGAGATATTCATGGAAATAACTAAAATTACAATATATACACATAACTATGAATAAAACTTTCTTAGCTAACAAAGACATAAATGACTTATATTACATGAAACATTTTCAAAATCACCTATATCACATAAAACTTCAAATACATAATATAGAAATATTCACCCCCTCCTTTGCATAATGTGACATCTACGAGTATATCACGGAACCCTCCCTTTGCATGTGGTCTTCACATTCAACATACAGATGTTAGTTGTAACAAGAACCCCACTTGGGTTGTTTTCTGTTAGAAGCACCTCGGGATCTATGACATTGCTCTCTTTTCTTTCTTTTAGTAATAAGGCTTTTCTGAAGCTTAACCAAGATGTGTGCCACGATCCCAGAGCTTCAGGATTCCTCTCATCTGGAAGCAGCGTGCTTTTTATACCATCAACATTATATTCATTACAGTTGTTGAATGTTCTTTACACAACTGACTTTTTCTTTTCAACACTAGAGTTAATTTGGATTTCCATATTCAATTCCGAAGTCATCTTTATTATTCGATTGGAAAGTAGTAATTTCACTAATAGATTTTTCTCTTTTCTTAGAGGGGGAATTTTTATTCATAGGAGATTCAGATAATGTACTGGGGAATGGAGCAGATGCCCCCACTTTGATTCTTTTCCTGGAATTGATTTTGGTCCCTTTGGAGACATTTCTAGGCCTCTTTGTTCCTCGTGTTTTCTTTATAATGTATTCCTGTTTTGTATTTTATATAGAGGGGTCTTTTTTGGCATACATGGGCCTTTGTTTTATGTCTTTTTTTGGCCTACCCAGACCTCTATTTTGGGTATTTTTTTGCCTACCTGGGCCTCTATTTTGGGTCTTTTTTGGCCTATCTGGGCCTCTATTTTGGGTCTTTTTTTTTTTTACCTACCTGGGCCTTTATTTCCTACCGCTTTTGGTCTTCCAGGCCCTTTATTTTGTGTCTTTCTTGGCCTACCTGGGACTTTATTCTGGATCTTTTTTGGCTTACTTGGGACTTTATTTTGTACGATTTTCAGCCTTCCTAGGCATTTTCTATCTTTCTAATCCTCCCAGGTCCATTCTTTTTAGGATAATTTCTTGGCCTCCCAGGAGTCTTTTTGTGTCTTACACGGGTTTCTTTTGATTTTATCTTCCCATCATATTTCTCTACTTTAGATGTAGGGAATTTTTGTGGCCTTTGAGGGCATTTCTTTTGTAACTTGGGTCTTCCAGGAGCCCTTTTGGCACCTGCATAAGTTTCCTTTGATTTTGTGTCTCCATCATGTCCTCTTTTAGGTCTTCCACAGCTTTTTTTTTTTTTTTTTTTTTTTTTGGCAGACTTTTGGGACTTTTTACGCCTATCTGGGCCTCTATTTGTGACTTTTAAGGCCTACCTGTGCCTCTATTTTAGGAATTTTTAGGCCTACCTGGGCTTCTTTTTTGGGTCTTTTTTGCCCTACCTGGCCTCTATTTTCGGTCTTTTTTTGCCTACCTGGGCCTCTATTTTGAATCTTTTATTTTGGACTACCTGGGCCTTTATTTCCAACCGCTTCTGGCCCTTCAGGCCCTTTATTTGGTGTCTTGGCCTACCTGGAACCTTATTCTTGTTTTTTTTTTTTTGGCCTACTTGGTCCTTTATTTTGTACCGCCTACCTTGGCCTCTATTTTATGACTTTTTAGGCCTACCTGGGCTTCTATTTTGTGTCTGTTTTTGCCCTACCTGGGCCTCTATTATTGGTCTTTTTTGGCCTACCTGGGCCTCTATTATTGGTCTGTTTTGGCCTACTTGGGCCTCTATTTTGAGTAACTTTTTTATTTTTTTGACTACCTTGGCCCTTATTTCCTACCGCTTTTGGCCTTCCAGGCCCTTTACTTGGTGTCTTTCTTTGCCTACCTGGAACCTTATTCTTGGTCTTTTTTGGCCTACTTGGCCCTTTATTTTGTACCATGTTCAGCCTTCCTAGGCATTTTTCTATCTTTCTAGACCTTCCAGATCCATTCATTTTAGCATACTTTCTTGGCCTCCCAGGAATGTTTTTGTGTCCTACACGGGTTTCTTTTTTTTTTCTTTTTATTATCCATTTTCATCACCACATTGGCCATTGTGCATTGATGATGATGGGAGACTTGTTTGATCGCTCACAGCAAATCTACATAGTAGAGTCCGGCAGCAGACAAGCACATTTTTGAGTAACCACTTTTTGGTTGATAAAGTTTTTTTCAATGCTGATTATTCATCTAGAGTATGTATATAACAGTATCTGGGTGGGTGTAGAGATGTCACTCTTGGGGAAATTGAGAAAAATTAGAAAATCCAAAATGGCTGTTGTGAAATCTGAAAAATCATAGGTAATAATGATAGCATATCAAGTAATATGGCTTTTTATATTCTTTTACGTACAAGGAGTGCGATACAAGTGTTATTTTGATGATAAAATAAGACTAAGCCCTAAAAGCTCAAGATGGCGGCCAAAAATTATTCTGTTATTATTTGTATCTGCAGAAACATATCAACGTAAACACATGCAATATAAACATCATGAAGATGGATTTCCATAAAT
>NC_090736.1:60748987-60751487 GCF_036898095.1 Palaemon carinicauda | reverse complement strand
ATTAACCCTGAATGCATATACGCCTTTATGTACCGTATATGCACAAAATGCACACTATGCATATCTAAAAAAAACTAGAGGTGATGAGTAAAAAACGGATTTCAAATTTGAATTCAGCACCCCCAAATTAGGTAATAATGGGTATTTTTGTGCTTGCCTCAATTTCTTTGTAAACCAGTGATTATTATTTATTTTTATTATTATCATCATTAATGCAGTTGTAATGTAGTTTTTCTTGATTTATTTATCTTTTATCGCAAAGATATCTTCTGCAACGTTTACAACGCTAACAAAAGGCTCAAATCACTGGCATTTCTTTCTTCACTTATATATTCCCTAGACACATTCTGAAGACAAAAAGTACTTTTAAGTTGTTGTCATTTTAGAAAAAACTGTTATGGAAGGAAAAAAATCACACTTATTACCGATCATAAACCTCTATTAGTAATATTAGGTCCAAAAGTAAGTTTGATGTACTTTGTTAGCTGCAAGACTACAACGTTGGACAATTACATAATGTAAAAAATATCAGAATGATGATAGTGGTAGATGTACATGAATAATGGCTTCATCATTATAACAACTAGATGCTTATGAATGACCTTGGCGATGCCGGTGTTACCCTGGTTTGCTTCAATGAAGGATAATATTGACCTCTCTCTCTCTCTCTCTCTCTCTCTCTCTCTCTCTCTCTCTCTCTCTCTCTCTCTCTCTCTCTCTCTCTCTCTCTCTCTCTTTTCTTATCGTTAAGGCGGTAAGTATATGGACATTGTACTTATGTATCCCTAAAAATCCAAGTACCGTTTACTTACTTAAGTAGTGAATTTAATTCATGGGTATTAGCGACTGATGGGGATCGGAACTTTGTTAAAAAAGAGAATACAGTAGAGTAATGACAGATATCGATTCCACATGGAACACTTCTCTTTTTATAGTTTGTTTATGAAAGAACTATTATAATGTTACTGTTCTTAAAATATGTTATTTTAATTGTTCTTTACTATTCTTGTAATTTATATTTTTCCTTATATCCTTTCCTCACTGGGCTATTTCTTCCTGTTGGAGCTCTTTGGCTTATAGCATCCGGCTTTTCCGACTAGGGTTGTAGCTTACGTATTAATAATGATAATAATGTTAATCAAGATTTTTTCCTTTTTGGTTGTTAAAAAAGATGGGCCAACCAGCTGTAACTTAGATCTGTGTCTACATTCGTGTTATCTTAATCATCGCCTTATCACTAAATATGAATCATTAAATAGTAAATGAACTGTGATGCACTTCGATTAGGTAATCTTGAATATTCCATTGTGAAGCATTATCAAGATCTCTCTCTCTCTCTCTCTCTCTCTCTCTCTCTCTCTCTCTCTCTCTCTCTCTCTCTCTCTCTCTCTCTCTTTTATATTCCTGTATTCTCTTTGTGGTTATTGATGTCATCAGATCCAACATCTATTTGCCCAAAACAGTTTACAAAAGACCTTTATGTGTTTATTTAAACAGGAATATCTCTAAATTGATGGGTAAATAAGTGAGATTTGAACTTAGAAGGTGACAAGAAATCTCGTGAAAGCCATTTATTTTAAATGAATGTGAGTCTTACTGAAGTTAGATTCTGTCAGGAAAGACGTTTTCATACTAAAGATAATCATAATAATGAGTCAAAAGAATCACTGATTCTTAAATGAATAATAGTACTCCATTTAACGTGCAAAAGAAGCATCCACAGATTAGGCTATCCCATTACGAGAGAGAGAGAGAGAGAGAGAGAGAGAGAGAGAGAGAGAGAGAGAGAGAGAGAGAGAGAGAGAGAGAGTAAATTGCAGATGAGACACGGATATAAATAAAGATGATAAAAGAGGAAAGTAAATAAAATCTCATAAAAGAGTTGAGGGAAAAAATCTTTCAAGTTGAGCTATTATTTCATCAAAGGTTTAATCATTTAATCTTCCCCTAACAGTGATGTGGTAGGGGGGGGGGGGAGAGGAGGTGGATAGTAGCCTGTATAGGGCACCTTTTACCGAATGCTATATTCTTCAAATAACTTTCCATGTGTGATATTCTGAACTACATACAAGAGAGAGAGAGAGAAAGAGAGAGAGAGAGAGAGAGAGAGAGGAGAGAGAGAGAGAGAGAGAGAGAGAGAGAGAGAGAGAGAGAGAGAGAGAGAGCAGAAAAAAAAATGATATTTTACTCATGGGCTAATGTCAAGTTTTTAATAATCAATTTTTTCTGGCTGATTTATCGAAAGTAATCTCTCTCTCTCTCTCTCTCTCTCTCTCTCTCTCTCTCTCTCTCTCTCTCTCTCTCAGATGGTTCTATCCCCATTAACTTAAGTATTAGGAACTTGGAGCCATACTAAAGCCTTAAAACATAATCTAGTCACAAATCAAAGAGCTATGGAAAGAATTATGATGGGAATAACACTAAGAGACAGAAAAAGAGCAACATGGATACGAGACATAACTAAAGTAGAGGATATTCTAAGAAAATGTAAGAAAAAGAA
>NC_090736.1:60728987-60736487 GCF_036898095.1 Palaemon carinicauda | reverse complement strand
GATAGAAAGAAAATTGTTATTTGTATCTTTTTTTGTAACGGGTTTCCTTATCTCCCTCATTCATTTGTTACAAAATATTAGTATTAATAAGTCTTTTCATAGTTTATATATAACATATGTTTTGATGTTGTTACTGTTTTTAATTTAATTTATTGTTAATATTTTCTCATCGTTTATTTATTTCCTTATTTCCTTTCTTCACTGAGGTATTTTTCCCTGTTATAGCGTCATGCTTTTCCAACCAGGGTTGTAGCTTGGCTAATAATAATAATAATAATAATAATAATAATAATACTAGCTAAGTTACAACCCTAGTTGGAAAGGCCCCAGCAGGGAAATAATTCAGTGAGTAAAGGAGAACTCTAACCCAAGACCGCGGAAGACCATAGTACGGAGGCTATGGCACTATCTAAGAGTAGAAAAAAAAGGTTTGATATGGAATGTCCTTCCCTAAGAAGAGCTCAGACATGTATTTATTCATGTCTGGAGTTTGGGCAGTTTTCATCACTACATTGGCTATTGTGCATTGATGATGATGGGAGACTTTTGTCTGATCGCTCACAGCAAATCTACATCGTAGAGTCCGGAAGCAGACAAGCAAATTTTTCCCTAACCACTTTTTGGTTGATAATTTTTTTTTTCAATGCTGATTATTCATCTAGAGCATTTGGGTGAGGGTACAGATGTCACTCTTGGGGAAATTGAGAAAAATTAGAAACTCCAAAATGGCTGTTGTGAAATCTGAAAAATCAGAGAAACACTCTTTCTTCATAAATAATAATGATAGCATATCAAGTAATATGACTTTTCATATGTTTTTACGTACAAGGAGTGCGATACAAGTGTTATTTTGATGATAAAAGTAAGACTAAGCCCTAAAAGTTCAAGATGGCGGCTAAAAATTAGAATATTTATTCCATCGCTCATAACATGTTCTATTATTATTTGTATCTGCAGAAACATATCAACGTGAACACATACAATCTAAACATCATGAAGATGGATTTCCATAAATTCAATTTGGGGGATTTCGTTGCTCCATTGCCTACGGTAGGGAACAACACAGCGCCATTTGCATAAACCACATAGATTGTATGGGCCCTTGCATAATACATGCAGTTCTGAAACACTTGGGTTGCATTCAAGAACCGGAGATATATTAAGGAGAAGTATGGAACCATAATGGAGCAATAATGAAGTTACGAGTTTTTTTTTTTCTATTTGGGACACAATACCCAATTTAAACATTGACTTATGACATAGTGACCTAATGATATATATGTATACACACACACACACACACACACACACATATATATATATATATATATATATATATATATATATATATATATATATATATATATATATACATATATACAGCGCCAGTGACACTTGTTCTTTATGTAAGGGAGATAAAGACATTTAATAATTATCTTTCCATTTCGAAGATTTGCCACGTGCAGTAATTTATTTTTTCATTATTTTCATTTTTTTATCTTCTCTCTCTAACGAAATGGTCTTAAAAAATAAGTTTGTTGACTCGGGTTAGACAGAGCAATCAAATCTCCTGGTTCTTGTAATCCACTCCTCTCTGTCACGAAGATCTTCTTCGACGTTGTTTCACTGTTTCTTCTCTGTGTTTCTTCCTCTCTTATAGGGCTGTTGTGGCTTATTGGAAACGTCTCTGTTTGGTGATCTGCCGGACGGGGGTTCAAGTCCCGCTCAAGCTTGATAGTGTCTTGTAGTGTGTACGTCCTCATCATCTTTGTCAGCCTATAGGTTTACCTGTTGAGTCATGCCTGCCCCTCGCTGGTCCTAACTTGGGTGAAGAGGGGCTTGGGCGATGGTTATATATATATATATATATATATATATATATATATATATATATATATATACATATATATATGTATATATATATGTATGTATATGTATATATATATATATATATATATATATATATATATATATATATATATACATATATATATGTTTGTGTGGGTGCATTTGTGTGTATGTGTATACATGGTCATTCTCTAAGGCATTGCAATGTCCCTTGCCTCTATGATCCATAAGCGTCCTTTAAACCCTTAATAGAGTTAATTTTTGGCATCTTCTTGAGGATTATAACCCTTGTTTTATCCTGATTATTTAAACGGGAACTAATTCTCTCTACTAAACGATGATGGATGAAAACTTCATATATGACTTAGCCAGTTATATGAAAGCATTAACGAAATGCTAAAAAACAAGTTTTAGAAAATGATGAAAAGCGATATGCGATAAAAAATCTGGTTAGGAAATGAAATAGGAATTCCTAGGAAAAAGGGGTGAATACATTGAACGTCATAGAACACAAATGAAAAGATAAAAGTAGGACAAGTATAGAAAAACGATATTCAGAGAAAAGCAAACAAGAAAGACTGTCATGTGTGGGTCTGTTGAAGACACCGTTGTTCGTAGAGCCTGTGGTCATCAAGTCATACCCAACAATTGCTGTATAGTTTCTCAAACGATTAGGTAAGATAATCGTTTAAATGGTTTCAGAAAATCCCATAATTATCAGTATTATTACAGAAATAGTTGAAATAATAATGATAGTAATAATAATGATATTAGTCGCCTCTTATAATTAAGATTATAATAAAGAGCAAGTGTATATATATATATATATATATATATATATATATATATATATATATATTCTTCTTTGTCTGCATTTTTTCCCACTTTTATGTGGGGTCAATGTTTGTGGCCAGCGTTCTTCATCTACCTCTGTCCCACACTTCATCACCGGTTAATCCCTTTGATCGAAGGTCATCCTTGATACAGTCCATCCACCCAATAGATTGGGTTTGTGCGTGTATTATACCACTATATAAGGGTAAGGGAGATGTGCATGAATGTTGTAATTCTAGAGGTGTTGAGTGTAGTTGGAAAGGTGTATGGTAGAGTACTGATTAATAGGATTAAGTATAAAACAGAGAATGCAATCTTAGAAGTACAGGGTGGTTTTAGAAGAGGTATCAGAATTTTACAGTTAGGCAGATATGCAAGAAATATTTAGCAAAAGGTAAGGAGGTGTATGTTGCGGTTGTGGATCTGGAGGAAGCGTATGATAGAGTTGATAGGGAAGCAATGTGGAATGTGATGAGGTTATATGGAGTTGGTGGAAGGTTGTTGCAAGCAGTGAAAAGTTTTTACAAAGGTAGTAAAGCATGTGTTAGGATAGGAAATGAAGTGAGTGATTGGTTTCCGGTGAGAGTGGGGCTGAGACAGGGATGTGTGATGTCGCCGTGGTTGTTTAACTTGTATGTTGATGGAGTGGTGAGAGAGGTGAATGCTCGAGTGCTTGGACGACGATTGAAACTGGTAGACGAGAATGACCATGAATGGGAGGTAAATCACTTGTTGTTTGCGGATGATACTGTACTGGTTGCGGACGCTGAAGAGAAGCTTGGCCGATTAGTGACAGAATTTGGAAGGGTTTGTGAGAGAAGGAAGTTGAGAGTTAATGTGGGTAAGAGTAAGGTTATGAGATGTAGGAGAAAGGAAGGTGGTGCGAGGTTGAATGTCAAGTTGAATGGAGAGTTACTTGAGGAGGTGGATCAGTTTAAGTACTTGGGGTCTGTTGTTGCAGCAAATGGTGGAGTGGAAGCAATGTACGTCAGAGAGTGAATGAAGGATGCAAAGTGTTAGGGGCAGTTAAGGGTGTAATAAAAAATAGAGGGTTGGGCATAAATGTAAAGAGAGTTCTGTATGAGAAAGTGATTGTACCAACTGTGATGTATGGATCGGAGTTGTGGGGAATGAAAGTGACGGGGAGAGAAAGAAATTGAATGTGTTTGAGATGAATTGTCTAAGGAGTATGGCTGGTGTATCTCGAGTAGATTGGGTTAGGAACGAAGTAGTGAGGGTGAGAACGGATGTAAGAAATGATTTAGCAGCTAAAGTGGATATGAATGTGTTGAGGTGGTTTGGCCATGTTAAGAGGATGGAAAATGGCTGACTGCTAAAGAAGGGGATGAATGCAAGAGTTGGTGGGAGGAGGACAAGAGGAAGGCCAAGGTTTGGGTGGATGGATGGAGTGAAGAAAGCTCTGGGTGATAGGAGGATAGATGTGAGAGGCAAGAGAGCGTGCTAGAAATAGGAATGAATGGCGAGCGATTGTGACGCAGTTCCGGTAGGCCATGCTGCTTCTTCCGGTGCCTTGAATGACCACGGAGGTAGCAGAAGTATAGGAAATTCAGCGTTATGAAGCTTCATCTGTGGTGGATAATGTGGGATGGTGGGCTGTGGCACCCTAGCAGTACCAGCCGAACTTAGTTGAGTCCCTTGTCAGGCTGGGAGGAACGTAGAGAGGAGAGGTCCCCATTTTTGTTTCATTTGTTTGATGTCGGCTAACCCCCAAAATTGGGGGAAGTGCCTTGGTATATATATATATATATATATATATATATATATATATATACACACATCCTGTCACGCTGAGTGGTATTGTCAGACGTATGACTATTCGATCTCTCCCCATATCTTTTGTAGGGGGGGGGGGGGGGGAGGGGGGGAAAGGTTCAACATGTGTGTGTGCATATCGATGTAAATATTTAACTGTTATTTTTTACTGATGATCGCGTACACTAGTAATCATATTAATAATATAATGATAACTTTGTTTTTCCCTATATAATTTGTAGATTACTAAAATAACAGTAATAATAATAATAATATCGTGATGATTACAGGTTGGGGTAATATGGAATTATAACAGTGTCCAAATTTCAAATACGGTAAATAAAACGGCCGATGCTGAATTGCAATTTATGCAAAATTGTACGGTCATAGATTTTGATAGCCTTTTTTTTTTTTTTCTTCTTCTTAACGTAAGAATATCGACAAGTCGCACATTCCCCCCAAAAATTTAGTTTTTACTAAGCTGGTAATAGACGAGACACCTTCTGTTTTTCTTTAAACAAAGTGATACATCCACAAATCTACCAATTTCATCATCATCATTTCCTACGCCTATTGACGCAAAGGGCTTCGGTTAGATTTCGCCAGTCGTCTCTGTCTTGAACTTTTAAATCAATACTTCTCCATTCATCATCTGCTACCTCATGCCCCATAGTCCTCAGCTACGTAGGCCTGGATCTTCCAATAAGATCTTATAGTGCCTTGTTGAGCCCAGTTAAAAGTGTGAACTAATATTTCTTGGGGAGTGCGAAGAGCATGGTCAAACCATCTCCATCTTCCCCTCTCCATGATTTCATCCTCATATGGCACTCCAATAATCTGTCTTATAGTTTCATTTCTAATCCTGTCTTGCCACTTAACTCCTAATACTCCTCTGAGGGTTTTGTTCTCAAATCTACTATATTTGATGGATATTGTTTGATTGTCATACCACGATTCATGTCCATACTGTAACATTGATCTCCCTAAACTGGTATATAGCTGGATTTTTATATGTAATTTCAGGCGATTAGATTTCCAAATTTTACTTAACCTAGTCATTGTTTGTTTTGATTTTTTCACTTTCATTAAACCTATCTGATATATCAGTCAATCTGGTAAGCAAGCATTGCAAATCTTGTAGTGCTCTGCTAATAAGGACAGCTTCATCACCATACTTTAGGTCAGCTAATTTCCCATTACCAATCCAGTCTAATCCTTCTCCACCATCCCCAACTGTTCTATGCATTACAAAATCCTTGAGCAGGATAAAAACATAGGTGACAACACATTGTCGTGGAGTACTCCGCTGTTCACTGGAAATTCAATTGATAGGACTCCATTAACATTAACTTTGCACTTGCTCTGCTCATGAACAGACTTAATTAAATTTACATATTTAAGAGGAACTCCATAATAACGCACACATAGAAAGGTTTTTTTCATCGTCCATAAATGCCATCAAAATTAGATTTCTATATTCTACACAATTGCTACCAGTTTCATAAATTAGTAAATTTACCTAGTTCATGCATCTATAAATCCGTCAAATTCATACATTCCCAAAGAAAATATGAGCAAATGTGATTATAATCTAGTTAGAAACATTATTTTTGTTTAATGAGGTGAAACTGATATGTGAATCAGTAACTCTGTCCTTTACCTAAAGTTATTCTTAGACTTGAAATGCTGATATTAACTCACATTTAGCTTCGAAACATAAAGGCTGCATTATATTCTAGTTAGATACAAAAGTGATCCAATGGTCCTATCGATGAAATCAGCTTTCGCTTCCACACTAATTCAGGACGTCATTCTTCGAGGGAATATTTCACCATTTTCCGACTCTGTATGTGATATAGAATTTCGTGTATTATGCAATGTGCTGCACCATCTATCAGACTTATGCAAAGGAGAAAGGGGATTCGCTCTTCTGCCCTCCAAGAGTGCCGTGTTCCCGTGAGATTCGGTATATTTGTAACAATAGATCTTTATTCGAGGACTATTTGCATGCGAGATAGTTCCATAGAAACGAGAGGTGGTAAGCGTTAAAATTACTTCAATATAATGGCAGAGGGGATAACTAAGATATCTTCTGTTGTTTTCATTTGTATCACTAGTGTACGCGACCCGTCAAAAATGATGGCTAAATATTAAGAAAGAGTATGACTACTCACTTTCCCCTCTTCCAGAGGGATGGAGAGAGCTGTGCGTGACCCGATATATATATAGGCTTATATATATATATATATATATATATATATATATATATATATATATATATATATATATATATATATATAATATATATATATATATATATATATATATATATATATATATATATAGCCAGACAATTTCTCTTTATTATATAGGGTAGATTATTATTATTATTATTATTATTATTATTATTATTATTATTATTATTATTATTATTATTACGGAGAATAGTTTCGAAAAAGAATGTTCTAGGGAAATGATAAACAGCATAGGAAGGAAACTCCTCGCACATAATTCCAAAATATTTCTGATCCGGAGGAAAAAATGGTTTCACATATAAGAAGATTTTACGATTTTGGAAGTCGAACAAGGAAATGGAATTGAGAACCAAGCCTCAAATGTGCAATGCAAATGGCATGGCAGAAATATTTTTGCATTGCAGGCGTCAAATTCCAATGGCAGAATGTGCAGGAACATTTCTGGTGGTCGGGAATTGCTTGGGTAATCCATTTTATTCTTTCAAGCATAAATATTTGTTTTTTCCCTCAAAGGTATAACCTTTTTTTTTCGATGCATGAATGTATAAATATTGGTTTTTCTATACAGAGGTTTTTGGAATCCGTGCTGATGCAGCTCTCTCTCTCTCTCTCTCTCTCTCTCTCTCTCTCTCTCTCTCTCTCTCTCTCTGAAATAAAGAAAAAATATTGTTATACTACTGTAGACGAAATGTCAAAATTAACGGCTAAATACTAAATATTAAGATAAATATTCACACACGCGTACACACAGCCGACTCACCAGTGTATGATTACTCTAATCTCCCTCCTT
>NC_090736.1:60705403-60712903 GCF_036898095.1 Palaemon carinicauda | reverse complement strand
ATATATATATATATATATATGCATGTGTGTATTTGTTTGTGTGGGTGTGTATGTGTATGTATATACTGTATATGGTCATTCTCTAGGGCATTGTCGTGGTAGGGCATTGCCACTGTCCTTTGCCTCTATCATCCATGTGTTCTTTAAATCTATAATCGAGATCATTTTAGTAACTTCTCCCCTTGAGGATTATAAGCCTTGTTTCATCCTGATTATTTAAACGGGATCTAATTATCTCTACTAAACGATGATGGATGAAAACTTCTTATATAACTTGGCCAGTTATGTGAAAGCTTTAATAAAATGCTAAAAAACAAGTTTTAGTAAATGATTACAAGAGATAAAGGATAAAGGAGTGAATACAGTGAACATCATAGAACACAAATAAAAGGATAAAGGTGGGAAAAGTATAGAAAAACGATGTTCAGAGAAAAACAAACAAGAAAGACCGTCATCTGTGGGTCTGTTGAAGACACCGTTGTTCGAAGAGCCTGTGGTCATCAACTCATACACAACAATTGCTGTAAATTTTCTCATAAGATTAAGTAAAATAATCGTTTAAATATTTTCAGAAAATCTCATAATTATCAGTATTATTACAAAAATAGTTAAAATAATAATGATATTAGTTTCCTCTTATAATAAAGAGCAAGATATATATATATGTATATATATATATATATATATATATATATGCGCACACGCACATCCTGTCACGCTAAGCGGCATTTTCAGACGTATAACTACTCGATCTCTCCCTGTCTCTTGTGTAGGGGTCAACATGTGTGTGCATATCGATGTAAATAGTTAACTATTATTTTTGACTGATCGCGAACACTAGTAATAATATTAACAATAGTAAAGATAGCTAGAATTTTTCACGATATGATTTGTAGATTACTAAAATAATAGCAATAATAATATTAATGATAATAATATCGTTCTGATTATAGGTTGAATTAATATGGCATTATAACGGTGTCAGAAATTCAAATACAGTAAAAAAAAAAAATGCTGATGCTGAATTGCAATTCATAGATTTTGATATTCTTTTTTATTCATTACGATTTTTACTAAGCTAAAGATAGACAAGACACATTCTTTTTTTCCATTAAACAAAGTGATATATCCACAAATCCACCGATTAAATTTCATCATCATCATCATCTCCTATGCCTATTGACGCAAAGGGCCTCGGTTAGATTTTGCCAGTCATCTCTAATTTTTAAATCAATAGTTCTTCATTCATCATATCCTACCTCATGCTTCATAGTCCTCAGCTTTGTAGGCCTGGGTCTTCCAAACAAGATCTTATAGTGCCTTTTGGTGCCCAGTTATAAGTTTGATGAATTAATCTCGCTTGGGGAGTGCGAAGCGCATGTCCAAACCATCTCCATCTACCCCTCACTATGATTTCATCCTCAAATGGCACTCCAACAATCTGGTTATAGTTTCATTTCCATTTCTGTCCTTCCATTTAACTCCTAATATTTTTCTGAGTAATCTGTTGGATATTGTTTCATTGTCATGTCATGATTCATGTCCATACTGTAACACCGATCTCGAAAAAAAGTGGTATATAGTCTGATTTTTATATGTAATTTCAGGCTATTAGATTTCCAAATTTTACTTAACGTAGTCATTGTTTGATTTGATTTTTTCAGTCTTTCATCAAACCTATCTGATATATCATGCATTCTGGTAGGCAAGCATAACACATCTTTTAGTGTTCTGTTAATAAGGACAGTTTCCTCACCATATTTTAGGTCAGCTAATTTCCCATTACCAATCCAGTCCAATCCTTTTCCACCATCTCCAACTGTTCTATGTATTATAAAATCCATGAGGAGGATAAACAACATAGGTGACGACACATTCTCGTTTAGTACTCCGCTGTTCATTGGAAATTCAATTGATAGGACTCCATTAACATTAACTTTGCACTTGCTATGCTCATGAAAAGTCTTAATCAAATTTACATATTTAAGAGGAACTTCATTATAAAGCACACCATGAAAGGCATTTTCATTGTCCATAAATGCCATCAAAATGGATTTCTATATTCACACAATTTCTACCAGTTTCTTAAATTAGTGAATCCACCTAATCCATGCATCTTTAAATCCATCAAATTCATACATCCCCAAAGAAAAATGAGCATACTTAGAAAGTTATTATTTTTCTTTATTGAAGTGAGGTTGTTATATGAATCAGTAACTCTGTCCTTTGCCTAAAGTTACTTTTAGACTTAAAATGCTGATATTAACTCGAGTTTAGCTTCGAAACATAAAGGCTGCATGATATACTAGTTAGATACAATGCTGATGCAATGGCTCTATTGATGCAATCAGTTTTCGCTTTATCATTAATACATGCCGTCATTCTTCTGTATTCGGGGGAATATTTTGTAATTTCCCGACTCAGTATGTGATACAGAATTTCGTGTATTATGCAATGTGTCGCACCATCTATCGAACTTATGCAAATGGATAAAGGGGATTCGCTCTTCTGCCCTCCAAGAGTGCCGTGTTCCCGTAAAATTTCGGATTCGGTAAATTTGTAACAATGGATCTTTATACGAGAACTATCTTCATGCGAGATTACGGGCTGCCTACGGCAAGAGCTTGTGTCTTACATAATGATAAGGCAATCTCATACACGCACACACACACACACTCACACACGCATGCGAGATAGTTCCCTAGAAACGAGAGGTAGTAAGCATTAAAATTACTTCGATATAATTTCAGTGGGGCTAACTAAGATATCTTCTGTTGTTTTCATTTGTATTACTAGTGTATGTGACCCGTCAAAAATGATGGCTAATTATTGAGAGAGAGAGAGAGAGAGAGAGAGAGAGAGAGAGAGAGAGAGAGTCCTAACAAGCACACGCACCTCCCTCTCACCAGGGCATGAATACTCACTTTCCCCTCTTCCGGAGGGATGGAGAGAACTGAGCGCGGCCCGATATATATATATATATATGTGTGTGTGTTATATATATATATATACATATATATATATATATATACACACACATATGTGTATATATATATATATATATATACACATATGTGTGTGTGTATATATATATATATATATACATATATATATATATATATATATAGCCAAACAATTGCTCTTTATTATATAGGGGAGATTATTCGTATGATTATTATTATTTTTATTATTATTATTATTACTATTATTAATTATTGTCTATATATTAATACGATAACATGTGTGTTATTTATTTTGTGTCACGCTTTAAAGAAAACGGAATTTTTCTCTTGGTATACTTGTGGATCACGCTTTAAAGAAGTAAGTAATAATTTCATGGTATACTCTTACAAATCCACATTAATACTTTGATTACTTAACCAAAGCACATCTTATATAGTTTTCCCCAATTAATCTAGGGCCTTTTCGTTTAACGACTAATCCTTTCTTACTGTAAAAGATTTATCATAATTCTGATCCACCTTTGCATCAAATCTTCCAAGACATTACTCAATTTCCTGTCCGCCTATCATATTCAATGACCATAATAAACCTCAAGAACAGACTTTCGATAAGGTTTGGATCTACCTACCACAACCTTGCTTTACTTATGGACAACCTTATGTAGCCTTTTCAAGAGTAAGGTCAATGAACAGTGTATAAGTGAAAATTTGTCCTCGGAATAATTCTACTCATGGCCAGAGAAGAGGAACTACCTTCACTAGAAATATTGTATATAAAGAAGTTTTGTAAATTGTTCCATGTATTGCTCATTTCGTTTAAAAATAAATATACTAGTCAAATCTTATCACATTTTATTCAAACATGTATAGGTTAAGAACAAGATGATTATTATTCAAAAAATCTTTTTGTGTAATTTAAAGGGGTTCCGCTAGCTATTATTATTATTATTATTATTATTATTATTATTATTATTATTATTATTATTATTATTATTATTATTATTATTACGGAGAATAGGTTCGAAAGGAATGTTCTAGGGCAGGGCTACTCAACTATTATGAGGAAAGGTCCAGTTAGATAAGTTCCACTGTATACATAGGTCCGGAAATTTTTATTTCATGAAATAATGAAAATAAAAACACCAATTCGAGAAGAGGGTAGTAAACCATGATTTTTAGTAATTTCATATTCACTGTTTGTTTTATTTATACAAATTTTCAAAACGTGGAAATAAAAGCATTAAATTTTATAGCTAAAGTATAGCAAGAGTTGAATGTTTTTCTCTATAAAAACAACTGAAATTGAGAGTTCTAAAATGAAATACTGTTTCATATTATGGTATTTTAATAATAAAAAATTACCTCTTTTAAACATAACAGGATATGAACATTCCCTCTCAGAAAATAAAATGAATTTTCAAATTAAAAAAAAATCAAAACACCACAACAAGAATTTAGTGAGAGAAATTGCACTTTTGCTTTTTGCTAGTTCCCGAAATTTTGGTACTAATGGAGTAATAGCGAGTCGAAGACAGTGGTGGAGGTGTTCATTGGTTATAAAGGAGCGAAACTTGTTCTTCACTAGGTTCATAGTTGAGAAAGCAGATTCGCAGCAGTAAGTGGAGTCAAACATCGTGAGAATTTGCACTGCTAATCTGTTAAGAGTAGGAAAATTAGCAGGGGATCCTTCTTTTGACCAAAATGTTTCTGGTGTACAATCACAGAATACTTGTTTCAGCGCTACATTCTCTTGAAAGTCAATAAGTTCCAGTTGGATTTTAGCAGCATCTACCCATTTCCAGGTGAGATTTGCTTCGACTGAAAATTCTGTGATATCTGTCACTAGAAAGAGGTTTTGAATAAACAACAGCAACTGTTTTCCAAGAACAAAATCATCAAAGGGAACCATAAAATGGTTGATAAGCTTCTCAATAAAGTGGACATATTTAGTGTCTGTTTCATCTTTACGCTCTTCCAAAAGTCTTGGAAAATGGAAAAGTTGGCTCTGAATATCGTCCTTGAAAAGTTAAATTTTTTTCTGGAAAGCTCGAGTTGCTGAGATCAAGTTGGAGGTAGTGTGTTTTTCCCCTTGCAGTTTGACATTGATATCATTCAAATGTGACATTATGTCTGCCAAAAATCCAGTACTTTCAATTTTCTTGTCATCTTTCAAAAATTCAGAAAATGCCTTTGCCTTCACACTGTTTTGATCCTCCAGGAAAGTCTGCAACTACTTCCTAATTGCCCAAAATCGCTCCAAAACTTTTTCCTTACTTACCCATCTTACATTATTGTGCACAAGTAAATCGTCATAGCTTGCAATGACCTTGGTAAGAAAGGTTCGTAGTAGACGATGTTGTAGTGCTGACGTTGATCGAAGGATGTTTACTAGTTTCATAATAGTCTCAATTATTTCACCATATTCATCTCCCAGACTGGCACACAGAACTGATTGGTGGATTATGCAGTGGTAACTTATCATGTCCAGATTATCTTCCTTTAATCTTGCAACTACTGTAGTCCCCTCTCTCGACCAACCATGGCTGGAGCTCCATCTGTAGCCACTGAAATGATGGATTTGACACCAATATTTCTTGATTCTAACATGCTTTTCAAGGATCCATAAATATCCTCTCCCCGTGCTCTTCCTTTAAGGTCAGTCACACCCAACAAGTCCTGGTAAAATTTTTTCTCCCCTGCATCATAATATCTCGCAAAAACAATGAGTTGAGCATTGTCGGTACTGTCTGTTGATTCATCAATAGCCAGTGAGATACAAGGTGCTTTTTTCAGTCCTTGATCAAGTTGCGACATAAGATCAACAGCCAATAGTTCCGTTCTCCTCATTGATGTGGAATCAGATAATGGAATCGGCTTTATTCTATCTGTTATTTCATTTTTCTGTTTATCATCAAACAATATATCTGCTGTTTCCAGCATACATTCTTTAACAATTTCCGCGTCAGTGAAGGATTTCTTGTGTTTTCCCAAGATCCAGGCTATTCTCAGTGAACATTCCGTTGCTCTCTCCTGGGGTGCCATGGTATTGGCAAGAACCATGGTTGACTTCTCATACTGCGATTTTAGCTTATTTATTTAATTTTTTCTCTCTTCAGTTCCTTGTTGGTACATCTTTTCCGATCCACTGTGTTTAGTTTTATAATGGCGTTTCATATAACTGCTCTTCACTAAGGCAATGGTTTCGCTACATATAAGGCAAATCGGTTTAGAGCTGGTTTTGGGAAGAATGTAAGCAAACTCTTGTATCCATTCTATCTTGAAGGAACCATTTTCATCATCAAACTTTCTTCTCTTCGAACATGCCATGCCATATATATATATATATATATATGTATATGTATATATATATATATATATATATAAATATTTTGTATGTAAATATGTTTTTGTCCAATAAACATTATTATTATTATTATTATTATTATTATTATTATTATTATTATTATTATTATTATTATTAATATATATATATATATATATATATATATATAAGGTCCTGGGAGCATTCGTAAGTTAAATACTGTACATAAGTACTATAGACCCCTGACTCACAGCCGAGGAAATACACTTGCAAGAATCCATCACCAGGACCTTCGTGTTACTTGAATATATTTTCTTCTCCTGGGGCCTGGGGTCCAACTACAACACTCAGAAGGTCCGGATTCGGACCGCGGGCCGCCAGTTGAGTAGCCCAGGTCTAAAACCTGCTTATCTCCTGCCAGATGACCCGCCTACAATTCACCTCTCTAGATCAGGATGCCATATTAATCATGTACAGTATGTCACTTTTAGGAGGGAGTCATGTACCATTGTATCTTCGCTCTCCCTTCGTACTGACAGCAACTTGTTTTAACATGTCTGCATAATACATTGTTAACTGTTAACAGAACCGGTTGCCGCTTGGCAAGAAATAGCATGTGTGTATTTTGTGACCGTCTTACCGGGACCTTGTGTTTGTATATACTCGATGTGTCATAATGAAGTTGCTCTGTTGCTTTCATCTCGCTTTTGACTCACAACCTACTCTTGGCCCGTCACAGTAGTATTATTACATCCCTACCACAGGGCGTACACCTATACTACAGGGATCCATTTCATCTTAGGTTGTGGGTTTTAATGGTAATTTCCAGTCTTTTTGTTTATTTTAGCTCTAGGAAATATAGTTTTAACGATTATAACTAGATTGAAAATTCCTCTGTTGTTGAAGACTCTAGTTGGCAAGATGAAGTCAGGGGAAAGTTTGTCAGTAAGAAAGACTTAAGGTTTTTTTTTTTCTCATTCTACTATGTATGAGGTATTATTCAACATAGGAAGAAATGATATATATACAATTACTAGCTAAGCTACGGCCGTATCTTTGCTAGTAAATATATATATATATATATATATATATCTATCTATCTATCTATCTATCTATATATATATATATATATATATATACTAGACCCACAGCCTCATGCACTGATCCAATCGTGATCTGATGGTTGGATCCTTCTCTCTGCTAATAGAGAGACTG
>NC_090736.1:60687903-60700403 GCF_036898095.1 Palaemon carinicauda | reverse complement strand
TGAGTGGCGAAATGTTAGTGGTGAATTGTTGGTGGTGAAATATTAGCAGCGAATTGTTGGTGGTGAATTGTGGTTGGCGAAATGTTGGCGGTGAAGTGTTGGTGGTGAAATGTTGGCAGTGAAATATTGGCGGCGAATTGTTGGTGGTGAATTGCTGCTGGCGAAATATTGGCAGCCAATTGTTGGTGGCGAAGTATTGACGGCGAATTTTTTGTGGCGAAATGTTGGCGGCGAATTGTTGGTGTCGAAATGTTAGCGGTGAATTGTGAGTGGCGAAATGTTGGCGATGAATTGTGAGTGGCGAAATGTTGGCGGTGAATTGTGAGTGGCGAAATGTTGGCAGTGAATTGTGAGTGACGAAATGTTGGCGGTGAATTGTGAGTGGCGAAATGTTGGCAGTGAATTGTTGGTGGTGAAATATTGGCGGCGAATTGTTGGTGATGAATTGTGGTTGGCGAAATGTTGGCGGTGAAATGTTGGTGGTGAAATGTTGGCAGTGAAATATTGGCGGCGAATTGTTGGTGGTGAATTGCTGGTGGCGAAATATTGGGGGCCAATTGTTGGTGGCGAAGTATTGACGGGGAATTTTTGGTGGTGAAATGTTGGTGGCGAATTGTTGGTGTCGAAATGTTAGCGGTGAATTGAGAGTGGCGAAATGTTGGCGATGAATTATGAGTGGCGAAATGGTGGCGGTGAATTGTGAGTGGCGAAATTTTGGCGGTGAATTGTGAGTGGCGAAATGTTGGCGGTGAATTGTGTGTGGCGAAATGTTGGCAGTGAATTGTTGGTGGTGAAATATTGGCGGCGAATTGTTGGTGGTGAATTGTGGTTGGCGAAATGTTGGCGGTGAAGTGTTGGTGGTGAAATGTTGGCAGTGAAATATTGGCGGCGAATTGTTGGTGGTGAATTGCTGGTGGCGAAATATTGGGGGCCAATTGTTGGTGGCGAAGTATTGACGGCAAATTTTTGGTGGCGAAATGTTGGTGGCCAATTGTTGGTGTCAAAATGTTAGCGGTGAATCGTGAGTGGCGAAATTTTGGCGATGAATTGTGAGTGGCGAAATGTTGGCGGTGAATTGTGAGTGGCGAAATGTTGGCGGTGAATTGTGAGTGGCGAAAAGTTGGCGGTGAATTGTTGGTGGCGAAATATTGGCAGTGAATTGTTGGTGGTGAATTGCTGGTGTCGAAATATTGGCGGCCAATTGTTGGTGGCGAAGTATTGGCGGTGAATTGTTGGTGGCGAAATGTTGGCGGCAAAGTGTTGGTGGCAAAATGTTGGCGGTGAATTGTTGGTGGCGAAATGTTGGCGGCGAAATGTTGGCGGCAAAATTGGCGGTGAATTGTGAGTGGCAAAATGTTGACGGTGAATTGTGAGTGGCGAAATGTTGGCGTTGAATTGTTGGTGGCGAAATATTGGCGGCCAATTGTTGGTGGTGAATTAGGGTTGGCGAAATGTTGGCAGCGAAGTGTTGGTGGTGAAATGTTGGCAGCGAAATGTTGACGGTGAATTGCGAGTGGCAAAATCTTGGTGGTGAATTGTGAGTGGCGAAATGTTGGTGGTGAATTGTGAGTGGAGAAATGTTGGTGGCGAAATATTGGTGGTAAATTACTGGTGGCGAAATATTAGCGGCCAATTGTTGGTGGCGAAGTATTGGCGGCAAATTGTGGTTGGCGAAATGTTGGCGGCGAAGTGTTGGTGGTGAAATATTGGCGGCGAAGTGTTGGTGGTGAAATGTTGGCAGCAAAGTGTTGGTGGTGAAATGTTGGCGGCGAAATATTGGGAACGAATTGTTGGTGGTGAATTGCTGATGGCGAAATATTGGCTACCAATCGTTGGTGGCGAAGTATTGGTGGCGAATTGTTGGTGGCGAATTGTGGTTAGCGAAATGTTGGCGGCGAAGTGTTTGTAGCAAAATATTGGCGGCCAACTGTTGCTGGCGAAATATTGGCGGCGAATTGTTGGTGGCAAATTGTGGTTGGCGAAATGTTGGTGGCGAAGTGTTGGTGGTGAAATGTTGGCAGCGAAATGTTGACGGTGAATTGCGAGTGGCAAAATCTTGGCGGGGAATTGTGAGTGGCGAAATGTTGGCGGTGAATTGTGAGTGGTGAATTACTGGTGGCGAAATATTAGCGGCCAATTGTTGATGGCGAAGTATTGGCGGCAAATTGTGGTTGGCGAAATGTTGGCGGCGAAGTGTTGGTGGTGAAATGTTGGCGGCAAAGTGTTGGTGGTGAAATGTTGGCGGCGAAATATTGGGAACGAATTGTTGGTGGTGAATTGCTGATGGCGAAATATTGGCTACCAATTGTTGGTGGCGAAGTATTGGCGGCGAATTGTTGGTGGCGAATTATGGTTGGCGAAATGTTGGCGGCGAAGTGTTGGTAGCGAAATGTTGGCAGCGAATTGTTGGTGGCGAAATGTTGGCAGTGAATTGTGGTTGGCGAAATATTGGCGGCGAATTGTTGGGGGCGAAATGTTGGTGGAGAATTGTTGGTGGAGAAATGTTGGCGGTGAATTGTTGGTGGCTAAATGAATTGTTGGTGGCGAAATATTGGCGACGAATTGTTGGTGGCGAAATGTTGGCGGCAAATTATTGCTGGCGAAATGTTGGCGGCAAATTATTGCTGGCGAAATGTTGGCGGCAAATTATTGCTGGCGAAATGTTGGCGTCAAGTTGTTAGTGGCGAAATTTTTTTGGTGACAAAATGTTGGCGGCGAATTGTTGGTGGCAAAATGTTGGCAGCGAATTGTTGGTGGCAAAATGTTGCCGGGGAATTGTTGGGGGCGAAATGTTGGCGGTGAATTCTTGGTGGTAAATTGTTGCCGGTGAATTGTTAGTGGCAAAATGTTGTCAGCAAAATTGACAGCAAAATGTTGGCGGCAAATTGTTGGTGGCAAAATATCTGTTTTGCTCTGTAACATTGTCTGTCTCTCGAACAGGTCATTTCCTGTTGCCTTGAGGTTTTGTATATAAAGAAGAGTGTTCCTTAATAAAACTCAGTTGATTGCATCCTGCCTTTGAGTTCACAACTCCTCTATCGGCCCATCACATTAGTGACCCCGGAAGTCGACTCGCTCCCACTGCCTTCCGCCCCCACCTCCCTTGCCCCTCCATTGTTGGTACTATGACGGAGACAGACTCTACTACAGCAGTTGGCGCCGCCCCATTGAAACTTTCACCGTTTGCCACCGGAGAAGCGTTTGCTTAGTTTCAGCGCTCAGAAATCCAGTTTCGTATCAGGGGCGTGACTCGCTCAACCACCAAAGCGGATTATGTTCTCGCGGCGATACCCGAGGACACCTTCCCAGAAATATCCGACTGGCTTTGTGAACAAGGAAACACCCCAATAGCGTATGAAGCCCTCAAAACATACCTTCTGCAGCAGTACTCGCCGTCACCAGCCGCCCGTATAGCAAAGCTTTTTCAGCTCTCGCAACAACCGTTGGGAAGATTTTCTCCTCGAAGACTCCAAAACCACCCTCCTCTGTGACGTCAGTACTGGTAGACCGTGACCTTGGATTCCTGCTCCCATGCGCCGACAGGTGTTTGATTTCATTCACGGCCTTTCACATCCCTCGTGCCGTTCTACTGCACAGCTGCTAAAGGCAAAGTTCATTTGGCACGGCATTTCTAAGGATGCTAAGGATTGGGTCCGCGCCTGTACTTCTTGCCAAACTTCCAAAGTACATCGACATACGGATTCATGAGTGGGCACCTTTCCTCAACCTCAGCGTCGTTTCGCACACATTCACGTCGACGCTGTAGGCCCCCTACCCACATCACAAGGACATCGTTAACTGTTTACCGTCATCGACCGCTCCACTCGTTGGCCTGAAGCCATTCCCATGGAAACTGCAACGTCCGCCTCATGTACATCTGCCTTACTCTCTGGATGGATTTCAAGATTCGGTATCCCTGAGCATATTACTTCTGACAGGGGAACCACTTTCACCTCTCAAATGTGGACGTCATTAGCGAATCTCCTGGGCATCACCCTACATCAGACTACGGCCTACAACCCCGCTGCCAATGGAATGGTTGAACGTTTTCATCGCACCCTCAAAGCAGCTTTGATGTCCTGCTGCAAGGATTGCAACTGGTTTACTCAGCTTCCCTGGGTCCTCCTAGGACTAAGGACCACTCCTAAAGACGCCCTTGACGTCTCGGCAGCTGAAATGGTGTATAGCGACCCGTTGGTCGTCCCTGCCGAATTTTTTCCTTCTACAACCTCCTCCGACGATCTCCAGCGCATACGTCACGTCGTGGGAAAATTTACTCCGTGCCGCCAGACTTACAAGCCCCCAGCGAAGCATCACATACCAACGGACTTGCACTCTGCAATACACGTCTTCCTGCGCAACGACACTAGCAAGCCACCACTAACGCCCCCTTACACGGGCCCTTTCCTTGTGATCCGACGCAGTCCGAAAGCATTCCTACTAAACATTCGGGCAAAGAAGACTGGGTCTCCACTGATCGTCTAAAACCTGCTTATCTTCTGCCAGATGACCCGCCTACAGTTCGCCACTCTAGATCAGGGCGCCCTATTTAACATGTACAGTATGTCATTTTTAGGGGGGGGGGGGAGCCATGTACCAACCGTGTGGCACACAATTGTACATAATTATTTTGTATATATTATGCTTGTATCTGCGCTCTTCCCTTGCACTAAAACGAACCTGAATGATCATGTCTCTGTTTTGCTCTGTAACATTGTCTGTCTCTCGAACAGGTCATGTCCTGTTGCCTTGAGGTTTTGTATATAAAGAAGAGTGTTCCTTAATAAAACTCAGTTGATTGCATCCTGCCTTTGAGTTCACAACTCCTCTCTCGGCCCGTCACAATTCTATTAATCCGTTAATTCTACGCTGTTGTTGATATTGTCATTAGACATAGTATAAAGCAACGGGTAAGAATATCCATTGCATATTTTATAAACCTGTAACAAGCAATGCTGA
Source organism: Palaemon carinicauda (assembly GCF_036898095.1). NCBI lineage: Eukaryota > Metazoa > Arthropoda > Malacostraca > Decapoda > Palaemonidae > Palaemon > Palaemon carinicauda. The sequence continues at coordinate 60,695,444 of NC_090736.1, read as the reverse complement.
TCATTGGCATCACAGAGAAATATTTCGTTATGCTATAAGAAGCAATTCTGATAATTGGCATCACAGAAAATGTTTTCGTTATGCTGTAACGAGAAATTTTGAAAATTAGCATTGCTGAGAAATATTTTGTAAATTCTAATTTCTGTTCACTTGCATATAGTAAATTTAATAAAGTGGCATAAGACCTTTATATCAGTCATTGATTCCTATTTAATGGTTTTCTTGAAGTTACTCTTCACGCCATATATAGAGTTTTGTCAGCTGCGTATATTGACAAGCTTTGTATCATGATTTTATTTATTTTTGACCACATTATCTGAATGTCTTGGAAAAGGGAATTATTCCGTGCACCTTGAAAATCGTAATTGCTTTGATGTTAATATATAATGCTACAAGGGTACTATCATTGATGGGAATTTTATCGTTCTATAAAAATGAGTCATAGTAATCAAAAAGAGAGAGAGAGAGAGAGAGAGAGAGAGAGAGAGAGAGAGAGAGAGATAAGTGTCTCCTCACTTCCCTTCTATCTTTTCCCTTCCATTTTCTTTACATGCGCAGAAGTTTCATTCACTTTTCAGCTTTAAAACATCAGACTTCGTATCTCTTTCAACGCTTAACTTTTCGACGCAAAGTTCTTTTTGCTCCAATCTATTTTCTCTTCATTGATCTGGTGATTTAAGAGCATCTAACTCCTCTCTTCATCCAAGTTTGTTTTTATTTCACGTTCTCGGATCAGCACTTTCTTCGTCGTGATAACTTTGTATCTATCCCTATCCGAATCGGAATAGTTAAGTCAAAAGCATCTATTTTAAAACGTATTTAATAAAATAAAAGACGTTATTCAAATACATGTGTATGCAGTCATATCTGCTCAATATATATATATATATATATATATATTACATACACACTTCTATATAAACACACACACACACACACACACACATATATATATATATATATATTTACATACACACTTCTATATAAACACACACACACACACACACACATATATATATATATATATATACATATATATATATATATATATGCATGTGTGTATGTATGTACATGAGATTAAATATAGAAAGATATCGTATTTATACAGGAAAACGTCAGTTTATTGATGATTTTAGATAAGTCGGATTCAAGTAAAAAACACAATTTAGCATTATTGGAAACAGATTATGTTTAAATTATGACCTTGGGTACAGATGATTATACAGGATCCCGTAATATTTCTTTGGGTGAAGTTAAAATTGTTGATTACTTTCTTGGATTACCATGGAGTTTATATATATATATATATATATATATATCTATCTATATACCAAGGCACTTCCCCCAATTTTGGGGGGTAGCCGACACCAACAATGAAAAAAAACAAAAAGGGGACCTCTACTCTCTATGTTCCTTCAGCCTAATCAGGGACCCAACCGAGTTCAGCTGGTACTGCTAGGGTGCCACAGCCCAACCTCCCACATTTCCACCACAGATGAAGCTTCATAATGCTGACTCCCCTACTGCTGCCACCTCCGCGGTCATCTAAGGCCCCGGAGGAAGCAGCAGGGCCTACTGGAACTGCGTCACAATCGCTCGCCATTCATTCCTATTTCTAGCACGCTCTCTTGCCTCTCTCACATCTATCCTCCTATCACCCAGAGCTTTCTTCACACCATCCATCCACCCAAACCTTGGCCTTCCTCTTGTACTTCTCCCATCAACTCTTGCATTCATCACCTTCTTTAGCAGACAACCATTTTCCATTCTCTCAACATGGCCAAACCACCTCAACACATTGATATCCACTCTAGCCGCTAACTCATTTCTTACACCCGTTCTCTCCCTCACCACTTCGTTCCTAACCCTATCTACTCGAGATACACCAGCCATACTCCTCAGACACTTCATCTCAAACACATTCAATTTATGTCTCTCCATCACTTTCATTCCCCACGACTCCGATCCATACATCACAGTTGGTACAATCACTTTCTCATATAGAACTCTCTTTACATTCATGCCCAACCCTCTATTTTTTATTACTCCCTTAACTGCCCCCAACACTTTGCAACCTTCATTCACTCTCTGACGTACATCTGCTTCCACTCCACCATTTGCTGCAACAATAGACCCCAAGTACTTAAACTGATCCACCTCCTCAAGTAACTCTCCATTCAACATGACATTCAACCTTGCACCACCTTCCCTTCTCGTACATCTCATAACCTTACTCTTACCCACATTAACTCTCAACTTCCTTCTCTCACACACCCTTCCAAATTCTGTCACTAGTCGGTCAAGCTTCTCTTCTGTGTCTGCTACCAGTACAGTATCATCCGCAAACAACAACTGATTTACCTCCCATTCATGGTCATTCTCACCTACCAGTTTTAATCCTCGTCCAAGCACTCGAGCATTCACCTCTCTCACCACTCCATCAACATACAAGTTAAACAACCACGGCGACATCACACATCCCTGTCTCAGCCCCACTCTCACCGGAAACCAATCACTCACTTCATTTCCTATTCTAACACATGCTTTACTACCTTTGTATAAACTTTTCACTGCTTGCAACAACCGTCCACCAACTCCATATAACCTCATCACATCCCACATTGCTTCCCTATCAACTCTATCATATGCTTTCTCCAGATCCATAAACGCAACATACACCTCCTTACCTTTTGCTAAAAATTTCTCGCATATCTGCCTAACTGTAAAAATCTGATTCATACAACCCCTACCTCTTCTAAAACCACCCTGTACTTCCAAGATTGCATTATCTGTTTTATCCTTAATCCTATTAATCAGTACTCTACCATACACTTTTCCAACTACACTCAACAAACTAATACCTCTTGAATTACAACACTCATGCACATCTCCCTTACCCTTATATAGTGGTACAATACATGCACAAACCCAATCTACTGGTACCATTGACAACACAAAACACAAATTAAACAATCTCACCAACCATTCAAGTACAGTCACACCCCCTTCCTTCAACATCTCAGCTTTCACACCGTCCATACCAGATGCTTTTCCTACTCTCGTTTCATCTAGTGCTCTCCTCACTTCCTCTATTGTTATCTCTCTCTCATTCTCACCTCCCATCACTGGCACCTCAACACCTGGAACAGCAATTATATCTGCCTCCCTATTATCCTCAACATTCAGCAAACTTTCAAAATATTCCGCCCACCTTTTCCTTGCCTCCTCTCCTTTTAACAACCTTCCATTTCCATCTTTCACTGTCTCTTAAATTCTTGCGCCAGCCTTCCTTACTCTCTTCACTTCTTTCCAAAACTTCTTCTTATTCTCTTCATATGACTGACCCAATCCTTGACCCCACCTCAGGTCAGCTGCCCTCTTTGCCTCACGTACCTTGCGCTTTACTTCCACCTTTTTCTCTCTATATTTTTCATACTTCTCTATACTATTACTCTGCAGCCATTCTTCAAAAGCCCTCTTTTTCTCTTCCACTTTCACCTTCACTCCTTCATTCCACCATTCACTGCCCTTCCTCATGCTGCCTCCAACAACCTTCTTGCCACATACATCACTTGCAATCCCAACAAAATTTTCTTTTACTAACTTCCATTCCTCCTCTAAATTACCAGTTTCTCTTACTCTCACCTCATCATATGCCATTTTCAACCTTTCCTGATATTTACTTTTTACCCCCGGTTTTATTAGCTCTTCAATCCTCACTACCTCCCTTTTACATCCACCTACTCTATTCCCCCACTCTTTTGCTACAACTAATTTTCCTTCCACCAAAAAATGATCAGACATACCATTAGCCATACCCCTAAACACGTGCACGTCTTTCAATCTTCCAAACATTCTTTTAGTTACCAACACGTAATCCATTAATGCCCTTTCTACTACTCTTCTATTTGCCACTCTTACCCACGTATACTTATTCTTATCTTTCTTTTTAAAGAAGCTAGCACCTATTACCATCTCTTGTTCAACACACATGTCTACCAGTCTCTCACCACTCTCATTTTCACCTGGTACGCCATACTTACCAATGACACCTTCTACCTCTCCAGCGCCCACTCTAGCATTTAAGTCACCCATAACAACTACATAATTCCTTCTACCCAGTCCTTCTACACACCTAGTTAAATCATTCCAGAACTCATTCCGATCTTCTTCACTTTTCTCACTACCTGGCCCATACGCACTGACAAACGCCCAACATTCCCTACCCAACCTAACCCTTACCCACATTAACCTAGATGATATCTCCTTCCATTCCACTACTTTACCTGTCATCCATTCACTCAGCAATAACGCCACACCCTCTCTCGCTCTTCCCCTTTCAATCCCAGACACTCTACCAGACATTTCACCAAACATCACTTCACCCTTTCCTTTCATCTTTGTCTCACACAAGGCCAATACATCCATCCTTCTACTTCTAAACATACTTCCAATCTCACATCTTTTACTCTCTATCGTACTACATCCACGCACATTTAAACAACCCAAAACTAGAGTGCGGGGAGCAGTCACTCTCCCCCCAGCTCCATCTCCTTGTCGATGTCTCGCAGGAATTTTTTACAGGAGAGGGGGTTCCCAGCCCCCTCGTCCCGTCCCTTTTAGTCGCCTCTTACGACACGCAGGGATAACGTTGGCGCTATTCTAATTTTTATATGCCCCCGCGGCCACAGGGGACATATATATATATATATATATATCACTAATACTCGTGATTCAAATCAATGTAAATATCAACCACAATCACATTTGATATCTAATTCTACGTTGGGAATGTCTATCCGTTTGTTATTCATTTATGATAAATGCTTCTGCCTTGGCCAGGATTCGAACCTATGCCCTGAGTCAAAATAATGCCTGCATGGACGACTTTTCCAATTGAGCTCTTAAGAGAGATGTAAGTTCATTTAAAGTCCATTGTACGTATTCTTGTCGAATTCATGAATATATTTTTATACTTGTGTATAACAACAACAACAACAAATGCAGGATAAAGGCCTGGAACAAGTCCTTAGCTATGTCTGTGGTTTGATCCTTTTCATCACCATGCTAGCCATTACGGATTGGTGATAGTTGAAGACTTTATTCTCATCACTCACATAAAACCTACTTAGCATGGGTGGCCTTGATTATCACAGCCTTGCTGATTATGGCAATACACAAACCCTTTCACCACGTCAAGATACCCCCCCCCCACACACACACATATATATATATATGTATGTATATATATATATATATATATATACACACACGCACGGATATCTGAAAAATTTATTGTGTATATGGTACTTTTCTTGTGTTTTGTGCTGTAAAATCAAAATTCTTTATATTCTTTCCTCCTTAATGAAAATCAAATCAGTTCAACTTCTGAAATAAATTGTACAAAAAGTTCTGCGGAGATAATTAGTTACCAAAGTAAAGAAAAAAAAAAAAAACTTTTTTTCTTGTTGGGTTTGATTAACTCTGGTTTCTTAGACAAAAACTCATCGTATATAAGTTTCATAGATTTTTGTCTCGCCAATTATAAAGCGATAAATTAAATTCCTTTCATGAATTCAATAATTCTTTGCTGTTATGATGATGGTTATGAGGCAGTAAAGAATTCTAATCAAAATTGGTAGTCATTTGACGGGACCGTTTGAAATTCAATGATGTGAAATAGATTTTAATATTTTTTCAGGAGTTTCAAATAATATCCAGTAAAACCAAATATCAAAGAGCTCAATATGATATTAATATGATTTTGAATAGTTTATTCGAATGTAGCCAATTTGCATAAAATCAAATACACATTACAAAGCGCATAGCTGGCAGTAAGTGTGTAGATTTTATTTTTATCTAGTAATATATGGCTAGCACGAAGTGTTTTCTGTTAATGGTTTTGTATGCTCACTCTCACGCTCTGAACAATTGGAACATATTTTCACAGTATTTCCATATCCAAGGTTCCACCAGTCAAACGTCATGTTGCAAAATGCTAAAGATCTTGATAATTATGATGCCAATGAGGCTAGTAATTTAGATTTCAAGAAGGTCGCGCTTTGAATTCTTCCCCTGTATTATTTTTCAATACTTGGTAATTGGCCTTTCTGATGGGTCTCCTAATAAATAACTTACAAATTGACATAGCATTTCATATATGATTTTTTTTTTTTTTTTTTTTTTTGCTCAGTAAGAATAAAACAACTTGTTCTGTTCTTTTCATGGTCATCTTATTTTTCATTACATTTACAATTCCACTGTTTTTCCAAATTTTAAAATATAGTCTAAGCTAATTTTACCCATCAAAAGCCATATAAATAATTTTTTCACTTTGAGATTCATGTCTTTGTGAAAACGCTTAAATTCTTTTGCTCAGTAAGAATAAAAATACTTGTTCTGTTCTTTTCCTCGTCATCGTATTTTTTTTTATTACATTTTCAATTTCACTGTTTTTTTTTTTTTTAATTTTTAAGTTTAGTCTAAGCTAATTTTACCCATCAAAGGCCATATAAATAATTTTTTCACTCTGAGATTCATTTTTTTTAGTAATAATATCAAAGATCACAAAGGGAAATCATAATAATTCCGGTTAGTAGCTTTTTTTTTCGATTTTAACAAATACACATTTTTTTATATTGTTTTAGTCGTCTTTGCTTAGGTATTCAAAATTTTTTGAATTTTTTTCTTTCTGATTCATCCAATATATATTTTGTCCCGGTTCTTTTTTGAAATTCTGAACTTTCGTTTCCTGTTTTTATTATAGTTTTTGAACAATTTTTATGTAATAATTAAAGGAAACGGTCATCTGTGAAATGAGATCACTGGAAAGTCTTGAGGTTCTCTTTTGGAGGGGGATCAATTTCATTTTATGAGGCAGGCTTGTTATTGCCATTGGAAAACTATCAATTGCCGTATTTTCTTCATCTTATATAACGCTCATTTCCTTTGTTGCAGTAAAATATGAATGTTCTATTTCCTTTTTCCTCATTTGTCATTTTTCTCGAATGAATGACAGGATAATCATGGCATATATATATATATATATATATACACTGTTTATGTATATATATATATATATATATATATGTATATCTATATCATGTGTGTATGTAAAACGCCCACACTCGTTACAATCCCATTTTGAATATATCCTTGATATTACATAATTTTAGAAAGAAGTACAATTCCAAAAGCCTTTTAGTTCCATTTTCATTCAAGAAAAAATCACCTCAAAATCCCATTTTCCAAGATGGTTAACATGAGCTTGATTAGACTCTCTGCCTGGTCCTACAAAACCACTTTGCCCACAGAAGAAGGACCACTTGACCACCATTGGTCCTCAATTTACATGTAACTTGGAATGCTATTTACACTTTAAAGCATTATCACTGAAAAGAGTAAGCTATTTTCTGCATTGATACCAACCTTCATAAGCTATAATTTGTGGTGCGTGGTGTTTTACATAACGTCTGCGAAACTTTGGGTTTGACTGTATTATCGTGTAACTTATTATTATTATTTTGTTGAATCTTACCTCT
>NC_090736.1:60677903-60682903 GCF_036898095.1 Palaemon carinicauda | reverse complement strand
CAGCTACTCTATCTTAGACCGCAAATTGCTGGCAGTGCATTTGGCTGTCCCTCACTTTCGCCACTTCTTAGAAGGTATGACCTTCATCATTTGCACAGACCACATGCCTCTGGTGCACGCCTTCATTCGACAGTCTGCTGCCTGGTCTGGCCGTCAATGCTGACATCTCTCCGACATGGCTGAATACAATTAGACCCTTCAACACATTCAGGAGAAAATGTATCCTGTTGCCGATGCCTTGTCAAGAAAAGTATTGGCTGACATTCACATATGATTAGATTACAACGCCTTGGCAGAAGTCCAACGAAAAGATCCAGTTTACCAAGCATGTAGGACATCCTGCACATCCCTTCATTAGGAAGATGTTGCCCTCGATAACTCCAACGCGACATCCCTCTGTGACATTAGTGCTGGTAGACCATGACCCTGGATACCTGCTCCCATTCGCCGACAAGTGTTCGATTTCATTCATGGCTTTTCACATCCCTAGAGCCGATCTTCTGTACGGCTGCTGAAGACGAACAAGTTCATTTTACACGACATTACCAAGAATGCTAAGGATTGGCTCCATGCCTGTACTTCATGCCACACTTCGAAAGTACATTGGCACGCAGATTCAGGAGTGGGTGCCTCTCCTCAACTTCAACATCGTTTTACCCATATTCACGTCGATGTAGGTAGATCCCCTACCAACATCACAAGAGCAACGTTACCTGTTTACCATCATAAACCACTCCACCTGTTGGCCTGAAGTCATTCCCATGGAAACGACAACATCCATCTCATGTACATCTGCTTAATCTCAGGATGAATAGCGAGATTTGGTATCCCTTAGTATATTACCTCTGACAGGGGTACCACTTTCACCTCTCGATTGTAGACCACCGCATCTTACTTCTAATCTCATCAACCCCTGGCGAATTGATTTTCTTAAAGCTCCTAATTACTTATCTTACATATCATATACAATAACTTTCACTGCATTATCCTCTTTAACCCGAGAAATGCGGCAATGTCATTTTACTACAGTCCCGTGGTGCGGCTATCTTGACAAAAATACAATGTTTCAGAATCTAACCCATAACTATACCAATGTTTTTGTAATAACTTCGTGCATGTATCATCCAAATATTTTATCCTACATCTTGTTTGTTAATTTGTTATAAACCATCAAAGTTAATTTTAAAGCGCGACGTGGAATCTTACGTGATGGCCAATGGGTGAGTCTGGATTGTCTTTCATGGGTGGGGGGGATGGGTTGTATGATGGGTATCACCCACGGTATCAGGGGACTGTTTGCGCCCGGTAGAGGTTAGCGATTTTTATTTACTATATTCCGTACTAGGTAATGAAGGTTTTAGGCTATATTTAACAAATACCCTTTACTATATATTGAAAAGTGTCGCGATAAAAAAAAAAATACTTTATATTTTCAAATCCTATGATATAGAATTTTATATATTCCTGAAATAATAATGATAATTTTAGTTGATATAGTCACATTTACTATTTACAAACACTTTATTTGCTTCTTTTTTTTCCTTTATCTATTCATAAAGTGACTATTGTTACCATTGCAATTATTTTAAATCTGTTCAAAATAATATATCGTATTTAGAGAGAATATATATTTTTACTTAAAATTTTGTTAAATTAACTTAGAATATTTGAAAAAACAAATTGATTAAAAGTAATGCAATATCATAGTTTTTTACAAATATATATATATATATATATATATATATATATATTATGTAACCTAAAATGTCATAATATTTAAAGTACTTAAAGAGAGCAATGATTATATCATATTGAAAACATAATAATTATTATTGGAATCTTGAATAGATAAACATAGTAACTAATAAACTCATGACCTAGCCTATGTGTTCAGACTAATTACAATAGGTTTTTATGACATTTTTAAGCATTTGTATATAGTAATGCGTATATCAAAAGCATCACCGCATATTAAAATATACAGTATTTACGGTATTATTATTATTATTATTATTATTATTACTTACTAAGCTACAACCCTAGTAGGAAAAGCAGTATGCTATAAGCCCAGGGGCTCCAACAGGGAAAATAGCTCAGTGCGGAAAGGAAAAAAGGAAAATAAAATATTCTAAGAAGAGTAACAACAATAAATATCTCCTATATAAACTATAAAAACTTTAACAAAACAAGAGGAAGAGAAATAAGATAGGAGAGTGTGCTCGAGTGTACCCTCAAGCAAGAGAACTCTAACCCAAGACAGTGGAAGGCCATGGTACAGAGGCTATGGCACTACCCAAGACTAGAGAACAGTGGTTTGATTTTGGAGTGTCCTTCTCCTAGAAGAGCTGCTTACCATAGCTAAAGAGTCTCTTCTACCCTTACCAAGAGGAAAGTGGCACTGAACAATTACAGTGCAGTAACCCCTTGGGTGATGAAGAATTGTTTGGTAATCTGTGTTGTCACGTGTATGAGGATAGAGGAGAATATGTAAAGAATATGCCAGACTATTCAGTGTGTATGTAGGCAAAGGGAAAATGAACCGTAACCAGAGAGGAGGATCCAATGTATATACAAAAGATATAGAAAATTCCTATTGTGGATATACATAATGAAAACAGGCTACATAAAAAAAAACTCTTCAAAAGATTATTCTCTCTCTCTCTCTCTCTCTCTCTCTCTCTCTCTCTCTCTCTCTCTCTCTCTCTCTCTCTCTCTCAATATTTATTATGGGTATGCCAGTGACGAAAGCAGTCGGTTGGACATGAAGACACATTACATTACATTATAATAGTAACTCATACTCCTTGTAAACAGCCCTCCACTTACTTATATTAAAATTATACTTTGTAAACAAACACTCGCAGATATTCAAAACAAAAACATTCGGTATTGTTGTCGTTAATATAAAACTAGGCAACCGCCGTCCTGACGTAGGCTTTGAGAGTTGCCGCAGGTTTTATTTACCTCCCTACACAATATATTACGATGTGATATCGTTGGTGTGTATGTGTATGTATAATGTTATGTTTTTTTTTTTTCATTATTTATGTTTCTAATATGTTAATATAAAACCAATTTTAACTGAAAATAATAACAATTCGCCTTTTTCCCTTGCAAAAAAGTTAAAGTCCATATATGGAAAGGTTTTACATTATACATAATAATATAGGTAAAATAAAGTTATAAACATTAAAATTTCTACCAGAAATATTATTTTATCATAAGAAAAATAATAAATGTCGAATAAGTTCACAAGGGAATTTGTCTTATTGATAGGCTTAACTTTACTGTCCTCCAAATTCACCACACCTCAAAACACTCATTCTATTGTTCTAGGACTGCATATCTTCAATTTTTATCTATGATTGTAGTTATAAAATTTTTCTCTCTTTATTCATTCTTATCAGCCAGGCCCACTAGTTACTAGAATAGTTGGAAGACATAGGCCTACATGGCTAAGGACTATGAAGCGCGAAGTAGGAGATGATGAATGGAGAAATATCGAATTAAAATCTCAAGATAGAGACAGCTGGCGAAATCTAATCGAGGTCCTTTGCGCCAAAAGCCGTAGGAAGAGATGATGACTCATTTTACACAATTTCTTATACACTCCTCCCCTATTTTCTATGTAATAGCTACGTTGTTTTCTCGTATGATACACGAGTTCTTATTTTATATCACGCAAGTGCTCCTCAAATAAAGTTCTTGTTTCGCTACTCCCTCGCTTTGCTAAGTGCCTACTGACCTGTGTTAATTTATCATATTTTTTTAGGAAATGAGTTCAAATATGATAAACTATTTCAACAATTCAAAGATCTTTTAGTGATAAAAAACGAGAAGCTTACTCACATTCATATATTTGCATGCAATCACTCGTACACACAAGCATTTGCATATCACGTAGAATCAACACAGAGACTAATTGGTTTGAAGGTTGGTTAGTCAAGGCTCCTCTGCTGTTAAGGTCAAGCGGGTGCTAAGGGTACGCGGAAGCAACAGTGACCTTGCTTGCTTTTCACTGGGAGGAGGCGTTCTTCAAGATGTAGGCCTATAGACTTTGGAATTCTTGTGCGTGTGTGTGGGGGGGGGGGGGGGGGGGCTTCCGAAAACGAAGGGCACCCCGGTATCTTTTTTCATTCATATCTGTATTGAAATTTGTTCCTCAGCGTTGGAATATTTTCATTAGAAAATGACTCCAGATGATATAATTAGAAACCAGAGTGTTATGATGCAGCCTGTAAGAAATTAGTTAATGTCACTCAGGCAATTAGTTTTATTGTAATTTGTATAAGAGAAATACTCTGTCCTAAAAGCTATAGTATGTATAGGTAGTAGGCTAGCCAAGACACGAGCAACAGATTGAGATACTACCGCTAATGAATTATTGGGTCTTTGCCTGGTCAGACAGTACTAGATTGGATCCCTCTCTCTGGTTACGGGTCTTTTTTGCTTGGCCTACAAATTCACCGAATAGTCTGGTCTATTTTTTACACATTCTCCTCTTTTCTCATACACCAGACAACACTTAGCTAACAGAAAAACTTTTCTTCACTCAAGGGGTTTACTACAGTACAGTAATTGTTCAGTGTAACTTTGCACTTGGTAAAGGTAGGAATGATTCTTTTATCTATGGTGAGCAATTCTTCTAGGAGAAGGACACTCCTTAATCAAACCATTGTTTGCTAGTCTTGAGTAGTGCCATAGCTTCTGTACCATGGTAGTCCACTGTGTTAGGATAGAGTTCTCTTGCTTGAATATACTCGTTTTTAAGACAATATTAACCTTATAATTGAATCTTTAAATCTAGCTGAAATGAATTAAATCACACCATATACAGTATATGTGGAACCCTTAGAACTTTCTCTGGAGCGTATCTTTTCATTTCATTTTGGTGTTAGCTGAAAAGTTTATTGCGTACGAGAAATTAAAAGCATCTTCCATATAGTTTGGTACTATTATGTTTGCTTATGCATAAACAATTAATATGATTTAATCAAATG
>NC_090736.1:60670403-60672903 GCF_036898095.1 Palaemon carinicauda | reverse complement strand
CTCTCTCTCTCTCTCTCTCTCTCTCTCTCTCTTGTATTCTCTTTGTGATCATTAACGTCATCAGATCCGATATCTATTCGAACAAAACAGTAAACAAAAGACCTTTATGTGTTTATTTAAACGGGAATATCTCTAAATTGATGGGTAAATAAGTGAGATTTAAACTTAGAAGGTGACAACAAATCTCGTGAAAGCTATTTATTTTAAATGAATGTGAGTCTTACTGAAGTTAGATTCTGACAGAAAGAAGTTTTCATACTAGAGATTATCATAATAATGAGTCAATATAATCACTCATTCTTAAATGAATAATAGTACTCTATTTAACGTGCAAAAGAAGCATCCACAGATTAGGCTATCCCATTGAGAGAGAGAGAGAGAGAGAGAGAGAGAGAGAGAGAGAGAGAGAGAGAGAGAGAGAGAGAGAGAGAGAGAGAGAGAGAGTAAATTGCAAACGAGACACGGATATAAATAAAGATGATAAAAGAGGCAACTAAATAAAATCTCTTAAAAGAGTTGAGGGAAAAAATCTTTTAATTTGAGCTATTATTTCATCAAAGGTTTAATCATTTAATCTCCCCCTAACACTGGTGTGGTGGTGGGGGGGGGGGGGGTGAATAGTAGCCTGTATAGAGCACCTTTTACCGAAGGCTATATTCTTCAAATAACTTTCCATGTGTGATATTCGGAACTATATACCAGAGAGAGAGAGAGAGAGAGAGAGAGAGAGAGAGAGAGAGAGAGAGAGAGAGAGAGAGAGAGAGAATAAAATATAAAATTTTGACTAATGTCAAGTTTTTGATAATCAATTTTGTGGCTGATCCCCCTTACAACATAATCTAGTCACAACTCAAAGAGCTATGGAAAGAATAATGATGGGAATAACACTAAGAGACAGAAAAAGAGCAACATGGATACGAGACATAACTAAAGTGGAGGATATTCTAACAAAATGTAAGAAAAAGAAATGGACATGGAGACGACATATAAAGGGAATAACAGATAATAGATAGGCATTGAAAATAACAAAATTTGTCCATAGAGTTTGCAAAACAAGAAGGGAAAGGGAGAGAAGACAATGGATTGACGAAATGAGAAAATTACCTCGTAAAAACTGGCATAGAGAGATCATAAACAGGATGTGGAAGGACGTCTGAGATTCTTGTCCTGCAAGGGAATATATATATATATATATATATATATATATATATATATATATATATATATATATATATATATATATATATATATATATATATATATATATATATATATATATATATATATGTGTATATATATATATTTATATTTATATATATATATATATATATATATATATATATATATATATATATATATATATATATATATATATATATATATATATATATGTGTGTGTGTGTGTGTGTGTGTGTGTGTCCTCTTTGAATTGCCTTTTCTTCCACTCCCTTTCTTTATATGTTTCCTCCCTCTGTTACAGTCCAGCTCCTTTTTTTTCGTTTCTTTGTTTCTTTCGTTCCCCCTTCTCTTCTTAAATATCCCATTTTTTCGTTTCCTCTTGTTTGTCAGATTTCCTCTCTCTCTCTCTCTCTCTCTCTCTCTCTCTCTCTCTCTCTCTCTCTCTCTCTCTCTCTCTCTCTGTTCTGTGTATGCCTGCTTATCTGTCAGTATGCCCGCGTGTCTCTTTCCCTTTCTTTTTCTCCTCTGTTTCTGTCTCCCTGTCCCTCTCTCTTTCTTCTCTCCCCCTTTCTCCTCCTGTCTCTCTCAGGACAACTCGTTTGTCGAAGGCCATGAAATAAAGACGCAGAGATATTCCATCTTTTATCTTTTGAATTTGCTCAGGTCCTTGACTGAAAAGATAGATATTATTTGAAATATTCTCCAGGTTTCAAACTACACGAAATATTGCAATGTTATCACCCTGGAAGCGATGAAAGTCATGTTATGTGCACATGTTTACGTATATGTTGACATTCCTCATACATATGGTGGATTTCAGTTTACTTTATTAGAGCTACGAAGATCTCTATTGTTTACATCCGTGAGATCTCTTAAGAAAATTTCCATTGAATTGGATGAAACATCATACTGTATTGAATATTCATGCTATTAAAGTTCCGATGCTAAAGGTCACGTTATAAGTTTCAATATGAATACATAATTCAGCTTAGCAATAAGTTCCGGGTTTTCATTGGATGGCAGACGAAATTGTATGAGGGTTAGAAGGGAAGCTGTGCATGTAATTTGAAATATAGATATATGTCACCCAACCATATGGAATCGCGTTATTTCCGTAGATATTATAGAAATATTGGAATGCATTTGACCTATGAACGAATTAGCTTTAATTTACCACTTATGTGGAGGAAGTCGATGTAGGGGTTGCCAGAGGTTGACATATATGTTTGAAATACTAATCATTGTTAGTAAATATCACATGTTTCAATATTTTACGCATGATTCTCGGTGTTACTCATCATAAGTATAATATTTTTATGAG
>NC_090736.1:60655403-60665403 GCF_036898095.1 Palaemon carinicauda | reverse complement strand
AGAAATGTCTAGCTAAGTTTCCAGCTGTTTTAATAATCTCTATTGAGAAATATCTTTCTCATGTCAATTTCAGTCTGGATGTTAAGGATGCAAGAACAAATGGTAATTTTCATTTGCATTTATTTTATGAAATAAAATTTGCCTTTCTTATTCATATGAGTTCTTGGGGTGTTTGAAGATTGGATGATCTGATTTATCTCTTACGAGAGCACTTTCCCTAATAATGGGAACTAATGTGAACTAATGTGAACTAATGTTCATTATAATAATTTTGAAATTTCTGTAAAGTTCGTGGAAAAAGTCTCGAACAGAGTTATAAAACTGTTCTCTTTTGCTTCCTCTCTTTTTGAAATGAAAAGTCTTCTCTTTGTGTTTGAATTCATGAGCATATTTATATACGTAAGGCCAGTTTTATTGCTGGATTTTGCTGAATATTATTATTCATGAATAAAACAGACTTTTGAAACGCTATCAATGTAAAACATTGAATTAATAGATACATTACTTCCCGTCTCTGCGCCCTAATCGTCATTGTATACTGTATATGTCTATATCTATCTATATCTATATATATATATATATATATATATATATATATATATATATATATATATATATATATATATATATATATATATATATATATATATATATACTGTATATGTATGTATGTATATATTCATAGACCTATACATGCATAAATATAAAATATATACGTGTGTATGTATATACATATATACTATATATATATATATATATATATATATATATATATATATATATATATATATATATATATGTGTGTGTGTGTGTGTGTGTGTGTGTGTGTGTGTGTGTGTGTGTGTGTTTTCAATCATTAACGATAACTTCATAATATCGTTCTAAACGAATCTATCGCTAAAACTGTCTTATCTCTTATCGCTCTTCAATGGCATATGCAATGATTTCACGTTCTTATCTCCAGTTTTCCACATAACAATTTCATACAAAAAGAGTATATAATTTATCACCACAGTGGAAATGACTTCAAGTAGGCTATATCATGTTAAAAGTAAATTGATTTGATCTCTATCAGTTTTCTGGGGATATTTTTTTATGAATTCATGTTTAAAGTACATGTTGAAATTACTTTTCTTTTATCCCTATCTGTTTTGTAGGGATATTTTTTATGGATTCGTGTTAAAAGTACATGTTAGAATTACATATTTTATCTCTCAGTTTTCTGAGTATAATTTTATTTATTTATTGGAAGCGATGAAATTTAGTATTAAGGCTAAAGTAACTAATTTCTCTCTGCCTTTATTTGCTCAGATTTTTCCTGCACCAGCGAGAGCAACAAATCGGCTTCAAATATGAACTTCTGAAAGAGGAAATCAGAGGTTTATGTTGACCAGGAAGAGATATTCAAATGAGTGGCATCAAAAAAAGTCAAATTAATTCAATACTTAACTTCGACCGAAAAATATTTCCTTTACGTTGGAGTTTAATAATGATAGAAGTTTTGTGATGAATTTTATTATGGAATCTGAAGAGTTAAATGGAAATGTGATTCTAAATCAATTAATCATCTGAAAGGGGCGATGAACAAATTGAAGTTGAGTAAATCGTTTGATATTTCTATAAAATGTTGGAATAAAGATTATAATGAGATTTTAACCGTTACCAGTGTAATTATATTTTGAACATGTCAGTGTAGGAAAGCAAAACTCGTTAGTCCTGGTGGTACTTTGTGTTTTTAATAGAGCCAGAAAAATATTCTCTCCCTGAGGCACATCTATCAGCGAATCACAACCTCATTACGATCATAAACTTTCGATGTTCTTTTGTTTACGTAATCATTTTTCGTGCGGTTTTATTACAATTTATCATTACCTTTTCTCAGTAGCCTATTTATTACTTTTTCCTTAATTTTATTTTTACGTAGGATCTCTCTCTCTCTCTCTCTCTCTCTCTCTCTCTCTCTCTCTCTCTCTCTCTCTCTCTCTCTCTCTCTCTCTCTCTCTCTCATATATATAACTAGTTTACATATACGCATAAATCTATACACACATATAGACACATATATACACACATACACACACATACATATATATATATATATATATATATATATATATATATATATATATATATATATATATATATATATATATATATCTATATCTATATATATATATATATATATATATATATATATATATATATATACATATATATATATATATATATATATATATATATATATATATATATATATATATATATATATATATATATACACACACACAACATTAAATGCAACCGTTACTAGTGCACTGTAGAAGAAAGACCTCATATATATATTGGCCCTGTAAAGGCAAGACAGTAAGAAAGCGCTTTGTCAAAATTCCCTCCTCCAGCTAAGTGACATATATGTACATCGGATGCTTCAGCGATAGTTCATCAATATATATATATATATATATATATATGTATATATATATATATATATATATATATATATATATATATATATATATATATATATAGAGAGAGAGAGAGAGAGAGAGAGAGAGAGAGAGAGAGAGAGAGAGAGAGAGAGAGAGAGAGAGAGAGAGTTTTGGGGTCCTTTGACTTGCCAGACAGTACTACATTAGGCCATTCTCTCTGGTTACGGTTCATTTTCCTTATACCTACACATATACTGAATAGTCTTGCCTATTCTTTAGATTCTCCTCTGTAAAAATACCCTTGACAATATTGATATAAAGAAACAATTCTTCTTCACTCAAGGGGTTAACTACTACACTGCAATTGCTCAGTGTCTACTTTCCTCTTGGTAAGCGTAGAAGAAACTCTTTATCTATGGTAAGCAGCTCTCCTATGAGAAGGACACTTTAAAATCAAACCATTGTTCTCTTGTCTTGGGTAGTGCCATAGCTTCTGTACCATGGTCTACCACTGTCTTTGATTAGAGTTCTCTTGCTTGAGGGTACACTCGGGCACAGTAATCTATTTAATTTTTCTTCCTCTATTTTTATTAAAGTTTTTACAGTTTATTTAGGAAATATTCATTTTAATGGTGTTACTGTTTTTAAAATGTTTTAATTTTCCTTGTATCATCATGAGTAACACGGTCAAATCCAGCACTAAAATCAAGGCCAATCATACGAACTTCCTGACCACAATCAAGGGATTTCTGTACAGCATTGGAGATTGTAAGAAGGGCATCACATGGTTCAAGGCCTTGGCGAAACCATATAGAAAACTAGGGAATCGATGATTAACTTCAGCAAATCTATTAAGACATTATGCCAGAAGACGTTCAAAAACTTTAGATATTATGGGAGTTATGGAAACTGGGCGGTAATCAGTTAGACTTGAGCTACTACAAACACTTTTATATAGAGGAGTAACATTACCAATTCTCAAACAAGTGCTAACAGCTCCTCTTCTTGCTAACTTGCGCAAAATAACATATAACTTTGGAGCTAAGAAATCTGCTGTCTTTATAAAAAACAAAGGAAAAATACCTTTTGGATCTACACCTCCATAAGCACCAAGGTCCGTCATCAGTGCTTTAATTTCACGAGATCGAAAAGCTAAGCTAGTTAGTTTAGCTTTAAGAAAACAGGAATGAGGAGGTTCAAGATTTTCATTACTCTGTTCACTGTCAAATATATCAGCCAAAAGTGTTGCCTTTTCCTTTGAACATTGAGTGACTGAGCCATCTGGTTTAAGTAAAGGAGGAACTGTTGCATCTACACCAAAAAAGTGCAGATTTAAGGGTAGACCACCAGAAAGGGTTTCTTATATGATTAAATTGTATTCCTTTTCAGTTGAAGCATAAACTCTCTGAGCAAAAGCTCTAAGCTGATTATAGTTATTCCAGGTCAAATCTGATCTGCTACCCTTCCAAGGATGATAGGGCTCCTGCTTCTCCAAATAAGCACGTGTAAATTCATCACAGAACCACAGTTTTTCCTCACTCGGTCCTTAGTCGCGAGAAGAGATACGCCTATCAATTATATCGACTAGATTCTCATTCAAAGGCACAACATGATCAGCACTACTACATTTTTGTGACCAATTCAAACACAAAAGATCATGCAAAATCCCATTCCAGTCTGCTTGAGATTTCATATAAATTTTACACGAGTATGATACATCAGGGACAGACTGCTCTTTCTTCACTGCTAATGAAATCAATGCATGATCAGATGTCCTGACTGGAGAACCAACCTTACTTGTTATAATGCCAGGGGAGTCGGTGTATACGAGGTCTAAGCAATTACCAGACCTCTGAGTAGCTTCACCTTTGATTTGCTCATAGCCTGATTCGGAGTAGAAGTGTAAAGCTCTTAAGCCATGGCGATCGGTAGGAGAGATAGAACTTAACCACTCCCTATGGTGAGCATTGAAATCACGAACAAAGACAAAAGAAACCTTTCTATCGTCATCTTGTATCTTAGCCATAATGGTAAGAAGACAATCGAAGATAGAATCATCCATGTCTGGATTCCGATAGATCGAACACAAATAAAAGTTATGTTATTCCTGCCACAAACTTTTATTACCCGAATCTCATGACATCCACATTTATAGCAGGACTTATGAAAAGCAGTTTACTCAGTCCTAATATACACCGCCATTTCCCTGTCACTAAGGATTGCATCACATTTCAACATTATTGATTTCTTTAAATCAGTCATAAGGAGCTTAGATGAGCGCCTCATATTAGAAACCAACGTTTTTGAGCACAAAAGAACATCATTCTTTCTGGACGCAACTGTAAGGTATTGAATATTTGCATGAAGACCAAGAATATTGCGATACAGTAGACGACATTGAGGAAATCTAGGACGTACTGGTCCCGGATTTTGCTCAATATCTCCAGGCAGCATATGAATCAATGGTAGTAAAAAGAGACATCATACTTAAAAAAACTAGATTCACAAGAATTATAACAAAAACAATATGTATTGAAATATAAAGTTATTGACCAAACCCGTAGAGTATAGAAAAAAAAGTCAGAAAAACTGGTCAACACAGAGTAGCCAATACACCATGCAAGGCTAAATACCCTCCAGGATAGCCACTTCAACTGAAGGGAGGACCCTAAGGATGGTTTTAAGAAGAAAAAGAAACAGATAAGGAAAAGACATCCTCTTGATAAACCGCGAGGCATCCTTGGCCCTTCTATTAAGCCTGCGCAACACACCATTAAAAAAAAAAAAAAGAGGAAAATAAAAAAAAATAGGATTGAATAGTGAGTCGACTGTACCCTCAAGCAAGAGAACTCTAACCCAAGACAGTGGGAAACCATGGTGCAGAGGATATGACACTACCCAAGACTAAAAAACAATGGTTTAATTTTGGAGTGTCCTAGAAGAGCTGCTTACCATAGCTAGAGTCTCTTCTACCCTTACCAAGAGTAAAGTACATTGATCAATTACAGTACAGTAATTAATCCCTTGGGTGAAGAAGTGTTTGGTAATCTCATTAGTGTCAGGTGTATGAGGAAAGGCAAGTATCTGTAAATAATAGGCCAGTCCATTTAGTGTATGTGTAGGTAAAGAAAAAAATATGCCGAAACATGAGAGAGGGATCCAATGCATTATTGCCTGGCCAGTCAAAGGATCTCAACGGGAGGCTGGTGCCCTGGCTAACCTACTATAGCTGCAAGGGATGGGTACGAGACCTACAGACTCGTGCACTAATCCACACGTGATCTGGTAGTTGGATCCTTCTCTCTGCTAATAGAGAGACTGATCAAAGTATTACTTCCCTTCTCTCCTAAGATGGTTCATCCAGCACCGTCGTCGGTGTCTCTCTCCTCCAAACAGCTAGGGAGTGTTTTAACAGAAATTCTGAGAGAGTATACAGTAGCGTGGGTTAAGAATTCTTATTCTTATTTAGACTGCCCGGTTGCCACTTCCAGTTAATAGCTTTTTCTATTTAGAGATATTCATGGAAATAACTAGTATTAGAATTTATACACATAACCATGAATAAAACTTTCTTCGCCAACAGACATAAATGACTTATATTGTATGAAAAATTTTGAAAATCACCTATATTACAGAAAACTTCAAATACATAATATACAAATATTCACCCACTCCTTTACATAATGTGACATGTACGAGTATATCACGGACCCCCCACTTTGCTTGTGGTCTTTACATTCAGCATAGAGATGTTAGATGTTATAAGAACCCAACTTGGTATGTTATCTGTTAGAAGCACCTCAGGATCTATGTATTGCTCTTTTTTTTTCTTTTATTAAATATGCTTTTATGAAGCTTAACGAAGAGGCATGCCACGATCCCACAACTTAGTAATAACGCTTTTCTGAGGCTTAACCAAGATGCATGCCATGATCCCACAGCTTCAGGACTCCTCTCAACTTGCTTGCTCTTTATACCATCAACATTATTTTCATTACAATTTTTGAATGTTCCTTACACGTCTGACATTTTCTTTTCAATACTAGATTTAATTTTGATTTCCATATTCAATTTCGATAAGTCATCTTTATTATTCGATTGGGAAATAGTAAATTCACTAATAGATTTTCTCTTCTGAAAGAGGGAATTTTGATTCATAGGAGGATCAGATAATGTAATGGGGCATGGAGTAGATGTCCCCACTATGTTTCTTTTCCTGGAATTGATTTCGGATTATTTGGAGTTATTTTTAGGCTTTTTTTCTTAATCGTGTTTTCTTTACAATATCTTCCTGTTTTTCTATATAAGATAAAGGGGTCTTTTTTTCTCATACCTAGGCATTTGTTTAGTCTTTTTTGGCCAACCTGGGCTTTTATTTTTGGACTTTTTTCGCCTACCTGGGATTTATTTTTGGACTTTTTTTCGCCTACCTGGTCCTCTAATTTTTTTTTTTTTTTTTTGGCCTAACTGGGCATTTATTTCCTACCGCTTTTGGCATTCCAGGCCCTTTATTTGGTGTCTTTCTTGGCCTACCTGGGACTTTATTCGGGGTCTTTTTTTGCATATTGTTCTTTCAATTTCTTAAAAAATGGGATCGTTGCATGAAATATCTTCTGGAGATAATGTGCCAGGAAAATTCACTTCAGGTGAATCAACCCAAATGCTGTGACAATACTCCACCCGGTGTGTAGGCGCTATTGCTACAGGGTAGTCCCAGGTGCAAATACCACATAAATGGATAAAAAATCAACACAATAAATTTCTACATCATACTTGGGATCAAACAGAACTGGGTCACTACGAAAAATTACTAGTGTATGAGTCTGGAACTCAGTCACAGTCGATCAACTGCATTTCTTTTTTAGTCATGGTAAGGATCACTTTTTCTGGTAGCAGTCGAGAACTACTGTAGTGTGTAAACTGCTAACTCCCTTATCACCTGGTAAGCAAAAGGTCGGGGAAAACTCGTTGGCAAGAGACTGATTTCTTGCCAGTTAAAACCTGTATTGCAGTTAGCAGTTAGGTTCCGACTTCTTTTAAGGCTCTGGTGGTATGGTTGGAAGCGACCTGGCCTTGCATATGAAGGGGCTAGGGTTCGATCCCAAGTATGAGGTAGAAATGTATTTCTATTTGAGCACAATATTGAGTTGATTTTCATCCATATTGACTCATTAGGGGTAATTCAAATTAAATGCTATCAATTGTGTCACCTGGTGGGCCGGGAAGTCGAAGAAAATTCTCTGGTAAGAGAATGATGTCTCGCCAGGTAAATCCTGAATTGCAGTTAGCAGTCAGGTTCCGGCTTCTTTTAAGCCTCTGGTTGCATGGTTGGAAGCAACCTGACCTTTCATTTGAAGGGGCTAGGGTTCGATCCCAAGTATGAGTTACAAATTTATTTCTATTGAGCACGATATTGTGTTGATATTCATCCATATATATATATATATATATATATATATATATATATATATATATATATATATATATATATATATATATATATATATATATATATATATATATATATATAGAATTTGTATACCTGAACGATTTTACAAACAAATTTTTAACAAATTTAATTCTTTAAAACTTCAAAAGCCCACTTGCATGAAAAATATTACCACCGTCTTCTCTCGACTTTATTCAATTATTTATGTAAATGTCTCCGCGAAAATAAAGGTGATTATAAAGACTTGATGAATTTTGGCCTTTTCACACGGATTTTACAAAAAAAACTATAGTAAAAAGGCCAATGGCATTGTAATCAATTATCCAGTGAGCTTATCTGCTCAAACTTGTTATTATTATTATTATTATTATTATTATTATTATTATTATTATTATTATTATTATTATTATTATTATTATTATTATTATTATTACTAACTAAGCTGCAACCCTAATCTGAAAAATAGGATGCTATAAGCCTAAGGGCTACAAGAAAAAGTAGCCCAGTGAGGAAAGGAAACAAGAAAATAAATAAACTCTAAGGGAAGTAATGAACAATTGAAAAAAAAAATATTCTAAGAGCAGTAACATTAGAATATACCTTTTGTATATAAACTGTAAAAACTTCAAAAAAACACATTGCCGACGAATCTATATTAGATTTTATTTCATGGCTCAACGGTGATTTTTTCTTTTCAGTTGTACATCGGAATTGAACGGCCTTCCCGACCTCAACGCCGGTCCATATGCCCAAAATCAATATGTCTGTAAATGCACTGAATTCACTAATTCATAAATCCATATTAAAAAAATCCATTTCTCCAACAATTTCACTCTTTCGAGGATACGCTAAATTCATACATTAATTAAGCCATAAATTAATACATGCATACATTCATAAATCCACTAAATTAGTGTATCCATAAATCCATCCAACCATACAATAATTCCACTGAATTCATACACCAATAAATCCATAAGATTAATACTAATATTAGATGTATTTATGAATGTCTGAAATATATAGATTTATAGGCGATAAATCTATATATTTCAGATATTCATAAATACATCTAATTCATACATCCGTGAATCCACTAAATTCATAAACCCATAAGTCCATAGAGTTTATATATTTATAAAGTCATTAAATCCATATATGAATAAATACACTAAATCTGTATATCCATTATATTCATACACATAAACCCACCAATTTCATACATCAATAAAACAGCCAAGTAATACATCCATAAATACACCGATGTCATACATCCATAATCAATGAAATTATCTCAAAATTAGGAGAAGCAAAATAAATTCTGAAAGATTAGTAATCATATTTTGGATAGAGAAATAAAGGAAGAGAATATGATAACCAGTCACTACTTTACGAAATTCATCACAGTTCACCGAAAATTATTAGCCAGATAAACTACATATCTCACCCTCAGATGTTAGGTATTTCTGAATTATAATTATTATATATATATATATATATATATATATATATATATATATATATATATATATATATATTTTTTTTTTTTTGGGGGGGGGAATGCAGGTCTGCAGGTCAGAAAATTTAAAGAGACCAATCCATGTGGGCTTTAAACAAGTTTTGCATTTAACGGTCACACCCCGGAATGGACAACGTTCAGAAATCCCTGGGATTTGGAAGATTTCTTAATAAGTCCAAAATCCCAAAATCGAATATTCAAATCCTAGGAAATATTCAGCTGAATTTTCGCCAGGGTTTAAAAAAAAAGAAAAGGCCGGTGGTGCTAGTCTTTTTTTTTCCGCAGCGTTGAGATATGTTGTATAAATATCGATATATTTACTCTTACTTTTCCTTGATCTATGACGTATCCATCACGGGAGAAACAAATATCATAGCAAAAGACACCATTTAATCCCTCTTTCTTAAACATATTTCTGTGGTCGACATTTCCATCAGAGAAATACAGCGCTGTCCCCTCATTTTTCTCCTTCCCTCTCACATTCCTTTTTCTCTTACATATTCTTAGACATACTGTTCATACAACATTCATTTGTTTTCTCTTTCTCTCTTACATATACATATTCTTAGACATGCTATACATACTACAATTATTTTTTTTCTC
>NC_090736.1:60642903-60647903 GCF_036898095.1 Palaemon carinicauda | reverse complement strand
CCAGGGAGATCTGAATGTAAAGGATGGTCAGAGTTATGAAAAATCTTATGCAACATGCATAATGAACTAATTGAACGACGGTGCCAGAGATTAATATCTAGATCAGGAATAAGAAATTTAATAGACTGTAAGTTTCTGTCCAACAAATTAAGATGAGAATCAGCAGCTGAAGACCAGACAGGAGAACAATACTCAAAACAAGGTAGAATGAAAGAATTAAAACACTTCTTCAGAATAGATTGATCACCGAAAATCTTGAAAGACTTTCTCAATAAGCCTATTTTTTTGGTGTAATTGAAGAAGACACAGACCTTATATGTTTCTCAAAAGTAAATTTGCTGTCGAGAATCACACCTAAAATTTCGAAAGAGTCATACAAATTTAAAGAAACATTATCAATACTGGGATCCGGATGTTGAGGAGCCACCGTCCTTGACCTACTTACAATCATATTTTGAGTGTTGTTAGGATTCAACTTCATACCCCATAATTTGCACCATGCACTAATTCTAGCTAAATCTCTATTAAGGGATTCAGCAACCCCAGATCTACATTCAGGGGATGGAATTGATGCAAAGAGAGTAGCATCATCTGCATATGCAACAAGCTACTTTTCTAGGCCAAACCACATGTCATGTGTATATAATATGAAAAGTAATGGGCCAAGAACACTACCCTGTGGAACACCGGATATCACATTCCTATAATCACTATGGTGCCCATCAACAACAACTCTTTTCAGATCTATTACTTAAGAAATCAATAATAATGCTAAGAAACGACCCACCCACTCACAACTGTTTCAGTTTGAAAACAAGGGCCTCATGATTAACACGGTCAAATCCAGCACTAAAATCAAGGCCAATCATACGAACTTCCTGACCACAATCAAGGGATTTCTGTACAGCATTGGAGATTGTGAGAAGGGCATCACATGCTCCAAGGCCTTTACGAAAACCAAATTGCAAACTAGGGAGTAGATAATTACCTTCAGCAAACCTATTAAGACGTTTTGCCAGAAGACGTTCAAAAACTTTGGATAATATGGGAGTTATGGAAATTGGGCGGTAATCAGTAGGACTTGGACTACCACAAACACATTTAAATAGAGGAGTAACATTACCAATTCTCCAACAAGTGCTAAAAGCTCCTCTTCTTGCTAACTTGCGCAAAATAACAGATAACTTTGGATCTAAGAAATCTGCTGTCTTTATAAAAAACAAAGGAAAAATACCATTTGAGTCTACACCTCCATAAGCATCAAGGTCCACCAACAGAGCTTTAATCTCACGAGATCGAAAAGCTAAACTAGTTAGTTTAGCCTCAGGAAAACAGGAATGAGGAAGTTCAAGTTTTTCATTACTCTGTTTACTGTCAAAAACATCAGCCAAAAGGGTTGCCTTTTCCTTTGGATAGTGAGTGACTGAGCCATCTGGTCTAAGTAAAGGAGGAACTGTTGCATCTACATGAAAGAGTGCTTATTTAAGGGTAGACCACCATTTATGTTCCTGAGTTGTACCAGAAAGTGTTTCTTTTATGGTTAAATTGTACTCCTTTTCAGTTAAGGTATAAACTCTCTGAGCAAAAGCTCGAAGCTGAGTATAGTTGTTCCAGGTCAAATCTGACCCTTCCAAAGGTGATAGGCCTCCGGCTTCTCCAAATAAGCACGTCTACAATCATCATTGAACCACGGTTTGTCCTTCACTCGGTACCTTAGCAGACGAGAAGGGATACGCCTATCAAAGTCAATATTCCTGGTTAGCATTTTTATACAGTCTTTATATTTAAAAGATTTTCAATGATTATCAAACATATGCCCTTACATCAATTAAATACACCTCATATTTCCGGGCAAGGCTACAACTGGGAGACCAGACTACATTTACTTTACATTTCACCAAGAAAAAGTACAAGTCCAAATAATGGCTTATCTTGGGTGCCCTCGGGCACAACGAAGGGACGGTAGCCCTTGATCGTGGTTCTCTTCAAACTGACAATAGGCGTGGCAGACTATCAAGACGTGGTCCTTTGGGGCGTCATGGGGTAGGTGCCATCTTTGAATTGGAAAGCAGTTTCTACCAGTCTCCTAGCTGTAGTCTTCCCACCATCCTGTAACAACAAAGTGGAGACAGGAAAAAACTCATAGTCATCAGATATAAGACGTCAACAGCCTTCTGACGCCACTGCGAGCTGAGTCTATGTTTATTCTCAGGCGACGGTGGCAGAAGAGGTCATTAGCATGACCCCAAAATGTTTCAACTCTTTGTTACCTGACAGGATATATATATATATATATATATATATATATATATATATATATATATATATATATATATATATATATATATATATATATATATATATATATATATATATATATATATATATATATATATATATATAAAGAGAGAGAGAGAGAGAGAGAAGAGAGAGAGAGAGAGAGAGAGAGAGAGAGAGAGAGAGAGAGAGAGAGAGAGAGAGAGAGAAAACAGCACAGGAAGAAAACTCCTCACACATAATTCCAAAATATCTCTGATCCTGGGAGAAAAAAATGGTTTCACATATAAGAAGATTTTACGATTTCGGAAGTCGAACAAGGAAATGGAATTGAGAACCAAACCTCAAATGTGCAATGCAAATGGCATGGAAGAAATATTTTTGCATTGCAGGCGTCAAATTCCAATGGCAGAATGGTGCAGAAGCATTTCTCGTGGTCGGGAATTGCTTGGGTAATCATTTTATTTCTTTCAAGCATAAATATATGTTTTTCCTTCAAAGGTTTAACCTTTTTTTCTATGCATGTATGTATAAGTCTTGCTTTTTTTCTATACAGAGGTTTTTGGGATCCGTGCTGATGCAGCTCTCTCTCTCTCTCTCTCTCTCTCTCTCTCTCTCTCTCTCTCTCTCTCTCTCTCTCTCTCTCTCTCTCTCTCTCTCTCTCTCTCTCTGAAATAAAGAAGAAATATTGTTATACTACTGTAGACGAATCGTCAAAAATAACAGCTAAATACTAAATATTAGGATAAATATTCACACACGTGTACACACAGCTGACTCACCTGTCTATGACTACTCTAATCTCCCCTCCTACCCGAGGGGACAGGAAGAGCTGAGCTTGATCGGAAAGAATATATATATATATATATATATATATATATATTATATATATATATATATATATATATATATATGTTATACTATATATATATATATATATATATATATATATATATATATATATATATATATATATTATATATATATATATATTATATATATATATATATATATGTAAATAAATAAATAAATATATGTATATATATATATATATATATATATATATATATATATATATATATATATATATATATATATATATATATATATAAACACATAAATACCTACATACATATATACATACACACATACATATGCATGTAGCCAGACAAAATGGTCTTTAATATATAGGGGAGATCGCTTTTAACATGTTTGTCTCTTATCACACTATTGTTTAAAATCAGCGTTGAAACTCTATTAATGCTAATGAAACAGATGCAAAATGTTAACTAGGTTTAGGGAAATAATAATCTCCTGTTCCGGATATATTGGGATAAATTGAATATGATTTAATTATTAGCTATACTGCATATGTTTTGGCTATTAAAATCGACAAGCGCCTTTCCCCTTTACTCTGACTAACCGAATACCTTTTTGTATAATAGAAAATATTGATGAAATTTCCAAATCGTCATAATGAAGAAGGGCTAGCTTTTGAAATCAAACACACACACACCCACTCAGACACACACACACACCACACACCACACACACACACATATATATATATATATATATATATATATATATATATATATATATATATATATATATATATATATATATATAAATGTGTGTGCGTAAAGTATACATACATTTGTATAAATGCATAAATGCATATATATGTGTATATATATATATATAATATTATATATACTATATATATATATATATATATATATATATATATATATATATATATATATTACCAAAACACAGATTAGGGGTGGTTGAGTAGGTAGGAAGGCAGGTATATATGTGAACAGATCGGTACATAGATATACGTAGAATGAACTACAATCGGTTAGTGGGAAGAAAATATCGTTAAGAAGAGTTAGAATAAAGTAACAAGGAATAGGATATGTATGATCAATAGGTTGGTCAAGTTTTTGGAAAGGAAGGTCCTTAAACCCAATAAACAAACCAGTGTAAAATAGAATGCAACGCTTTGTCGAAATATCGGGATCGTATGCTTAAACATATGGAGTCCGTTTAAAGCTGTTTAAATATCAGGAGTCCTTTTAAAACTGTTTAGATCTATGGAGTTCCTCTAAAACTGTTTAAGTCTATACAGTCCTCTTAAAACGGGTTAGATCTACGGTGTCCCCTTAATACTGTGTCTATGTATAGAGTCCCCTTAAAACTGTTTAGATCAATGGAGTTCCTTAATACTGATTATAGATATGTGAGTCCCTTAAAAAAAAGTTTCAGCTATGGAATCCTCTTAAAACTATTTTTGGTTTATGGAGTCCCTTAAAACTTGTTA
Source organism: Palaemon carinicauda (assembly GCF_036898095.1). Taxonomy (NCBI): domain Eukaryota; kingdom Metazoa; phylum Arthropoda; class Malacostraca; order Decapoda; family Palaemonidae; genus Palaemon; species Palaemon carinicauda. The sequence goes on along the minus strand of NC_090736.1, from coordinate 60,643,300 downwards.
GATCTATGGAGTCTCTTTAAAACTATTTATATATATATATATATATATATATATATATATATATATATATATATATATATATATATATAATATATATGTATATATATATATAAACTCCCCTTAAAATTGTTTAGACCCATTGAGTTGATTTTAAAACTCTTCTATGTAGTCACCTTAAAACTGTTCAGTCCTATGGAGTCCCCCTAAAACTGTTTAGATATTTGGAGTCCCTTAAAAACTTTAGATTTATAGTGTCCCCTAAACACTGTTTATAACTATGGCGTTTCCTTAAAATAGTTTAGAACTAGCGACTCTCCTGAAAACTGTTTAAATCTATGGAGGCCCATTGCAGCTACTTAGATGTATGCAGTTCCCTTAAAACCGCTTAGATCTATCT
>NC_090736.1:60631248-60642403 GCF_036898095.1 Palaemon carinicauda | reverse complement strand
TTGTGGGAGAATTGGTAATGTTACTCCTCTATGTAAATGTGTTTGTGGTAGCTCAAGTCCCACTGATTACCGCCCAATTTCCATAACTCCCATATTATCTAAAGCTTTTTAACGTCTTCTGGCAAAACGTCTTAATATGTTTGCTGAAGGTAATCATCTATTCTCTAGTTTGCAATTTGGTTTTCGTAACAGCCTTGGAGCATGTGATGCCCTTCTTACAATCTCCAATGCTGTACAGAAATCCCTTGATTGTGGTCAGGAAGTTCGTATGATTGGCCTTGATTTTAGTGCTGCCTTTGACTGTGTTAATCATGAGGCCCTTGTTTTCAAACTCAAACAGTTGGGAGTGGGTGGGTCGTTTCTTAGCATTATTATTGATTTTTTAAGTAATAGATCTCAAAGAGTTGTTGTTGATGGACCACATAGTGAGTATAGGAATGTGATATCCGGTGTTCCACAGGGTAGTGTTCTTGGCCCATTACTTTCCATACTATATACACATGACATGTGGTTTGGCCTAGAAAACAAGCTTGTTGCATATGCAGATGATGCTACTCTCTTTGCATCAATTCCATCCCCTGAATGTAGATCAGGGGTTGGTGAATCCCTTAATAGCGATTTAGCTAAAATTAGTGCATGGTGCAAATCATGGGGTATAAAGTTGAATCCTAACAAAACTCAAAGTATGATTGTAAGTAGATCAAGGACGGTGGCTCCCTAACATCCGGATCTCAGTATTGATAATGTTTCTTTAAATTTGTATGACCCTTTTAAAATTTTAGGTGTGGTTCTCGACAGCAAATTTACTTTTGAGAAACACATTAGGTCTGTGTCTTCTTCAATTGCACAAAAAATTGGCTTATTGAGAAAGTCTTACAAGATTTTCGGTGATCAATCTATTCTGAAAAAGTGTTTTAATTCTTTCATTCTACCTTGTTTTGAGTATTGCTCTCCTGTCTGATGTTCAGCTGCTGATTCTCATCTTAATTTGTTGGACAGAAACTTACGGTCTATTAAATTTCTTATTCCTGATCTAGGTATTAATCTTCGGCACCATCGTTCAATTAGTTCATTATGCATGTTACATAAGATTTTTCATAACTCTGACCATCCTTCACATTCAGATCTCCCAGGACAATTTTATCCTGTTCGTAATACTAGACAGGCAGTTAATTCTAATAGCCAGGCCTTCTCCATCATGAGGCTCATTACTACACAGTATTCTAGAAGTTTTATTCCAGCTGTTACCAAGTTGTGGAATGATCTTCCTAATCGGGTGGTTGAATCAGTAGAACTTTAAAAGTTCAAAGTTGGAGCAAATGTCTTTATGTTGACCAGGCTGACATGAGTCTTTTTATAGTTTATATATGACATATCTGTTTTTGAGGTTGTTAATAGTTTATATAGGACATATCTGTTTTGACGTTGTTACTGTTTTTAGAATGATTTATTGTTAATTTATTCTCATCATTTATTTATTTCCTTTCCTCCCTGAGTTATTTCTGCCTACTGGAGCCCTTGGGCTTATAGCATCTTGCTTTTCCAACTAGGGTTGTAGCTTGGCTAATAATAATAATAATAATAATAATAATAATAATAATAATAATGAAGTGGTTTCAAATAAGAAGAACAGAAAAGCATGTGCCCTAGAGGTACCAGCGTTGCCAGAAGAACTGGCAGAGCTAAGGGGTAATGGTATTGCTGCCAGCGTCCTAAGTGCCCAAAGGCGCTGGCACAGTTATCACTCCCATAGACTAATGCTAGCCCCGCCGCCAGTAACGGCAACACCGGCAGGGGCAATGGTGCCTATGACGGCGGAGATAAACAGCAAGGGTTTCCGCAGAAACACTGTGCCCTAGGTGAAGGCAGTGTCACCAGTAGCGGTACTGCCATACGTAGCAACGCATCGCCAGTACAGGTACTATAGCATAGTGTGCTGTTAGGTGGCGGTGAAGCCGTTAGGTACCAGCACTGCTGTCAGTCTGATAGCCTACCCCTCAAAGAGAAGCATGCTGACAGCCATGGAGGGCCAAATCCTAGAGGGAACCAGCCCCCACAATCAACAAATGCAAATACACAGGAGCATAATGATAAAATGAGCATTCCTTAACAATCCCCAGAACAGAGGCGACGGCAAAGAAGTCAGGCTCAGAAAGAACTCTGGATTCAATCCGAGGGTCATCCCAACAAGGAAGAGTCTCTAGACAGAGACACTCAAGGCCAGCGCACCCTGAATCCCAAGAAAAGTAGAAAAAACTCTAAAACAAATGCCACGCTGTCAGAGACGGTGAAGCCAGAATAAAATGATTATAATATGCCACAGGTCGATCGAGAAATCTTAGAGGCTAGGAGGTAAAGGCAGTACTGGAAAGTCGGCACACTGACATGTTGAGATCACCTCTCGCAAAGGGGAGCTCCAATGGACTGCACAGTCCTAGCATGGAAGATCACGAACGAATGCAGCATGGCGAACCAACGGATTCGCCGACGAGGGTTAGGCTAATCCTAAATGCAGCAAGTCGTTCGAGAAATCCCAGAGGCTAGGAGGAACTGCAGCTCAGGAAGTCAGCGCACCGACATAATGAGATCATCCTTCGAAAAGGGGAACTCCAAAGTACTGCTCAGTTCTAGCATGGGATATTATGAATGAATGCAGCATGATGGACAAGAGCCTAATAGATAAAAAAAACCGGAGGATCGAAGGCAGGCGGGCATAAAGGCTCAGTAAACTACTATAACCGAGGTAAAAAAAACCTTAAGAGAAAATGGCCACTGCCAACGAGTCCAGTAAGAAAGACCTGAACACCATCCGCGAGCCCGTCTCCAACTAAAACTTTACCACTCTCTAGCCGGAACTGACACACACCAAAATAAAACTAAAATACTTTAATGTAAGGTAAATGCAATCACAAAATAGAGACCAAGGCATCGTACTGCTAAAATAAGGCTAGCTAACGTGAAACTAGTAAAATAAAACTAAATGAACACGAGATATAAGGGCGGTCAGGTACACAACATCACGCCCAAAGCAAGCTGGACTCGGAGCGCCCGGCTCCCTCATCGCCTAAAAAGTTAAATAACCATTCCCCAAAGGGATGTTAAACACCTACAGCTAAATCAAACTGTAAAGGAAGATGGTACTCAACTTAGACGACAAAGAAGCCACCATACGAGGAAAAACTCCAAAAAACTGAAAAGGGTGCACAACGAAATAACTACGTCCGTAGTAAGACACTGCGAACAAAGGAATAACTCATCAGATGACGCACGGGTGCACCATAGGGGGAGAGGATATGTAACGGCTCCTCACTTATCTTTCCCCCTAGTTGACTAGACTTGGTAAAGTCTGTTGGGGGTCCAGATATCTATGGACAAAGGAATAACTCATCAGATGACGCACGGGTGCACCATAGGGGGAGAGGATATGTAACGGCTCCTCACTTATCCTTCACCCTAGTTGACTAGACTGGGTAAAGTCTGTTGGGGTCCAGATATCTATGGTTATCTACGGATATGTCCCTGATTATACACGATATCTTCGGATAGTCGTTCCGGGGGTTAGGACCACGTGATACCTGATGGTAATTCTCTTGTAATATCACTCGCAGAAATATTATACAGTAGGAAGCTGCCGAAGGGACCTTCCATCAGGACGACTTGGCTCAAGCCCAAATATATATATATATATATATATATATATATATATATATATATATATATATATATATATATATATATATATATATATATATATATATATATATATATATATATGGGCTCGGCCATGTCGTCCTGATGGAAGGTTCCTCTAGGTAGCTTTCTAAGGGATATTTGCTACAGTGATACTCCTAGAGAATTAACCAAGGGTCTCCAGAATTCTAATTCCTGGCGCGAGTATCCTTAACATAAATTTAAGGATATCGCATAATATCAGGGGACGTATTTTTCGATACGGCACATAGCAATCTTCCCTTCGAATTGTACAAAAATATTGATACAAATAAAACATTTTTCAAGAAATTTAATCTCAAACTTTATTTAAATTAAATAGTTAATCAATTGAGTTAAGTAACCCCTTGAATTTGTACGTGCATGGACTTCCATGTTTCCACGGTCCTTGGATACGTCACTAAATGACAGACGTCAGACCTAACAAGGACGTGGAAAAAGCTCTGACAAGACAGTTCAAAAGTACCGCTACCGTCGCCAGAGACAAGACGGACGGTTATCGGTTTCGAAAAATTTTGAGGATTCGATAGTTGACGGTTATCGGTTTCGAAAAATTTTGAGGATTCGATAGTTGGCTGGTCAAGTAATCAATTTCTACTTACTTCATTTTTTGTTGATGGATTTTTTCTCGGAGGTACTGATGTGGTAATGAAGCTCAAGAGACTTCCTGTTGAATCACGAGCCTTCGTAAGGTGTACGAAATTGAACATGAGAAAATAAGCTCATCGTGTGGGGGGTTCGAGGTGAAGGACAATACATGGTGGAGGACTGAGTTCCAAGATCTTCGTTGCTGGCTGCCTAACTCGGGTAAGTTCATGTAATGCAGATCCAAGGGTGTTATGTGTACTTAGTCGGCGATAGTGTACTATACACTTAAAAACGATTGAGGCAAGGCCCTTCATTAATTTTTCAACCTTCAGTGACTTGATTAACGTATCGAGTATAAAATCGTTTGAGATTCAAGTTTCTTGTTTTAGCCTCGGTACCTTTTTTTCTATTTTAATTGTGTTTGGAATGGCAACCAGACGCTCCGTATAACTTGTCTTTTTTTCCTGTAAGTTGGAGTTTCGCAAAAAGGGGTGGAACCTTGGAGTGAAGAGAGGTCAAGAGCTATCGTCTTGGAACTAACAGGACACTTTCGTCAATGTAGACGGGGGATTTATTACTTAATTTCATGAAGCTAGAGCCTTCAATAACATCATTCTTGATTCCAGTTTTATATTAAAGTATATAATTTTCATCAATTTTCTCTTGTCCTCATTAGTCTTTCCATCCTCAAAGTTACTCTAGTAATTTTTTCGATAAGATTTAGCGAACGAATAGATTTAACTCTTTGAGGGGGAAGAGTGGTGAACGAAAGGGGAGCCGTTATCTAGGTACCCGGTGGACCTCCTATCTGTACTACCACCGGCCGCAATTCCTTCTTCTGTAGCATTTAAGTTAAGTGCGCTCCCAACCTTTTCCCAGTGTTTGTTACGGATTTCAGGAATATTAATTATGCAATCTCCAGCATCTTCATCCTCTGGAAATTTGAGTATTTATTCTTTCCTGTGTACTATACACTTAAAAACGATTGAGGCAAGGCCCTTCATTAATTTTTCAACCTTCAGTGACTTGATTAACGTATCGAGTATAAAATCGTTTGAGATTCAAGTTTCTTGTTTTAGCCTCGGTACCTTTTTTTCTATTTTAATTGTGTTTGGAATGGCAACCAGACGCTCCGTATAACTTGTCTTTTTTTCCTGTAAGTTGGAGTTTCGCAAAAAGGGGTGGAACCTTGGAGTGAAGAGAGGTCAAGAGCTATCGTCTTGGAACTAACAGGACACTTTCGTCAATGTAGACGGGGGATTTATTACTTAATTTCATGAAGCTATAGCCTTCAATAACTTCAGTCTTGATTCCAGTTTTATATTAAAGTATATAATTTTCATCAATTTTCTCTTGTCCTCATTAGTCTTTCCATCCTCAAAGTTACTCTAGTAATTTTTTCGATAATATTTAGCGAACGAATAGATTTAACTCTTTGAGGGGGAAGAGTGGTGAACGAAAGGGGAGCCGTTATCTAGGTACCCGGTGGACCTCCTATCTGTACTACCACCGGCCGCAATTCCTTCTTCTGTAGCATTTAAGTTAAGTGCGCTCCCAACCTTTTCCCAGTGTTTGTTACGGATTTCAGGAATATTAATTATGCAATCTCCAGCATCTTCATCCTCTGGAAATTTGAGTATTTATTCTTTCCTGTGTATAATTTTAGGCTCCCTTCTCACAGTTAAACTGGTATAATTTAATTGTGTTTGGCTGAGTGTAGCCACAACCGGAGGAGGCCATTTTAAGATCGCTATCGCACATTATTATTGCATTTTATTTAGTCAGTAGAGCGACATTCCCGGTATTTAGCTATAAATGTAGCTAGTCAGGCAAATTATACTAGTGAAGATTATGCATACAATATCATTTTATTCCTCTTCCTAAATGTGACTTTAATTTTCGTATACGGCGGGGGCCTCAGCGGTACCAATACCAACCATGGCCGCGGTCCCCACCGGAGTTAGGCTAGCCTAACTCGTAAATGCATACGTTAGTAAAGTAATTCCCCATGTTTACCCTCGCCCTATCATTCCTTATTAATTCGGATTGGGACATACATCCCCTAGAATTTATGGATAAGGTTCGATATTTATTCTCTTTTAGAGAAAAGAGGCTAAACCCCTCCTCCCTCCCTGAGCCGCTGCCATTACAGGCGGCAACATCTATCTTTCGTCATTGCCGTTGAGTAGAACTCCGGTTTGACCTAGATAGTAATAACACCGTCTTTCTTCCTTGCCACCGAGTACTCCGGCTTTGAAGTTAGATGGTAATTCAGGGTGCCCTGTCTTGCAGCCTACAATGTCGCCGACAGGGGAATCTTTGTTCCTCTCCCGCCCACGACGTCATCGGCACAGTAAGCCATGCTTCCTAAGTTCACGGTCGAAGGTAAATGGCATACCTGCCGCTGCCTTTCTCCCCTGTGAACTATAAGACACTTTCCCCTCCCCCCTCTGTCCTTTGGTGTCGGCCTAGCCGTCACAACATTCTTTCACTGGTACTCAGACAGTCATCCCGGCTTGCCGGGTTGACTGGGTTGCCGGCTGGGACCCTACCAGCAGCGGTTAGGCAGCCACCTCTGTCGCTTCCTCCTTATGTCCTTCCTTCACCGGAAGTGAATGCCCCGGGGGGAAAGACTGAGCCGGCCCTGACAGTTGCCAGTGGGAAACCCAACATACTGTTGAGAATTCTTCAGTCCTCTCTTGGTCTGCCATCCACAAACCTTGTAACCGGCAGTATAGACGGCAGCAGACTTTTGTGGATGGATGGAAGCTAGAATCAGATGGATTCCTCCCCTTCTATTAGAACTCTCATTCTGGCAAGGAGACAGTAGGCACCAGGATAGTCTTCCTACACTTCCAGTTACTGTGCTAAACCATAATAATAGGAAACCCTCCTTTCCATTCTTTCTCTCTCTCTCTCTATCAGCTAGTGCCGCCAGGTACTAACCTAACTCCGGTAGTGTTCCGGTAAAACTACAGTATACAACAATACAGTAGTACAAGTAATTTGTAACATACTCTGTGTATCCTATCACAGTCTATTGTTGGGACCGCATACCATGTTGAGGTTGAGTAATCCCTCAGCAACCAGATGAATCCTTTAATCATCAGGACCCATATAAAACACCGATCAATATTAATATACTACAGGTGGAGAAGTTAGTATAAATATTTACTAACCCCGTCTCTACATACGAAAGTGGTTTCACCCTGTATTCTCCCTTATAGGGAATCTAAATATTAATATCGACGGAGGTCTCAGCGATTGCCTGGGAGAGGAATCACAGATATGTGTCTTTCCTATTTCATTTCTACCTTACTATCCTAAGCTATTAATTACAATAGTAAGTATTACTATTAAATGTATGCACTTATATCCATGATATAAACAACTGAATACTCATCAAATCCTTTTCCTTTACAGGAGGAGCCAATGGTAACGTGTGCAGTTGTGTTCTGCAACCACAAGAGTAAGGACTATTGTGGGCATACGATGTGCAGGTATCATGCCCCCTGCTGCATCGTATCTGGATCCCTGAGGTAATGGGACCTGAAGGGTTGCTCCAACTGCTTGACTTTGCCGACCAACGGCTTTGGAGAAGCCATCCCTACCTCCAAAGAGGCTAGACATACAGCAAGGGAAACCATTCGTTGGTGGGTAAGAGTGTTCCAAAAGAACTCTCCGGGACCTTACCTGCCCAAAAAATCTCTCAGGTGCCTTCTGTTCCCTAAGGCTCAACCTAGTGCAGTAGTACGCTAGGAACAGGTCCAGCCTCCCTTCATACAACTGAAGATCGACGCGGACATCCACAAGGCACTTGAAGGCATGGACATCCACCAAGAACGGATGTCGGAAGTGTCTACCAACACTGAACAGGACATACTGCAAGAAAGCCCTGAAGAAAACGTGGTTCAACCACCAACGGAGGAAGAAGGATCCGTTTTGACGGTGACTGAGACCCCAGGTTCACCGTGACGGAATATCAACCTATGCCGTCGACCTCTTCAACCCCAACTCCCCAACCGACTACACAGGTCGACACGAGCGAGGCTCTCCTATCGTCGATCCAGCAGATGTTGGAAGTGTTCCGGAAGGAACAAGAGGAGATGAAACAGGACATCCAACAGACGAAGAGAGGCACAAGAAGGGAAGCGCCCCGGAACTTCCAGAGGCTCTACTAAACCCCTTAAAATATCAGACCTCCCTCACTGCTCCGAAACTAACACCTGGAGGTATACGGAGCACATGCCCATGATGAATGGGAAGCTATTCATCTCCAAGAAGTTGGTGGCCAAGCCACTTGAAGATCTTGAATTCTGGGCCAGCTTTTCAGCCTACCCAGATTGTTACATGAGACTGCGAGATGAGCCTGCATCCCGCAAGGAGACGGTACCAAAGGAAATCATTGTCTTTGAACATGACAGGGCACAGGCCATCCTTACCAAGACCTTGAAAGGAGCCAGATACACAAACTCCAAAGTCTCAGCACTGAGCAAGAGGCCTCCAACCTTTATTGCTCCTTCCTCCAGAGCTTTCCCCTTTTCGAAGAAAGCTCTCAACTGTCATTAAAGCAGTTGAAGAGGGCAAACCCTGCCCAATCCTAGAGAAATGTAAGCCATTATCTCTAGCTATGCCTACTTGCGAGGAGAAGTGGACAGAAGTACATCTAACCTTCTCTGTCTCGAAGTTGGATCTAGGGATAGCAGGCCAACAGTTCAATGAGAACCTTCCAAAGTTGCCAGATAATCTCTTGAAAAGGGAACAGGAGACGAAAGAAAGACTTGCCGCCTCACTGTCTCATCAGAACTGTTTGGAAATGTGTGCAGGCCTACATAACACCCCAGACATGTACATCATCTTGGCCAAGTCTCACTTGGGTACCGTTGTGAAGGACTTGTATGCCTTATTGAGGTCAAGGAGGACCTGTAGAGAGCATGTGTTCGCTGCAGCAACGGTGAAACACAAGTCCTGAAAACTGATTTCATCATGTATCTGGGGCAAAGACCTTTTCCCACAGGATGTGGTCCAAGAAGTCGTTGCCAAAGCAGCCACGGAGAATAGGAACCTTCTCCAAAAGTGGGGCATGTCTTTAAAGAGGAAGTCTTCCTCAGACGGAGGTCTCCAGCCTAAGAACAGGAAGGCAAAAAGACCACGTAGACCTGCACAACTTCCGGACCATAGCCCAGCCTCAAACCACCTTCCAGATGGTTCCTCAACAGCTGGTAGCCCAGTCACCTGTGTTTAACCCAGGCTTTGAGAGGCACTCGACCACCTTTTGGCCCTACAAAGGTAGAGGCCTAAGAAGAGGTTCCTCCGGGAACCCCCCAAGGGGCAGAGGAGGACGCGGTCACGGTAACATGTCCTCAGGAACCCCTAGGCAATGAGGGGTTCCAGGTAGGGGGCAGACTTTTTCACTTTCGGGATCGTTGGACCTTTGATCCCTGAGCCCACAGCCTAATCACGAATGGGTGGAAATGGAACGAAATTCCACCCCTTTTTCCATAATTCTTCCAACACTCCACCCCCTTGTTGGAAGAATATACCTCAGAACTCTTGAACAAGAAGGTAACAAGGAAAGCGAAGTCCATCAAGTTCCAGGGAAGGCTGTTTTGTGTTCACAAGAAAGACTCAGACAAACTCAGAGTCATTCTAGACTTTTCTCCACTCAACAAGTTCATCGAGAACAATAAGTTCCGGATGCTTACCTTGCAACACATAAGGACCCTGCTACCCAAAGGGGCATACAGTCTCAATAGACCTGGCAGATACTTACTGGCACCTACCAGTCAGTCGCTCCCTCTCCTCCTACCTAGGATTCAAGCTACAGAAGACAAAATTTGTCTTCAAAGCGATGCCCTTTGGACTAAACATAGCCCCAAAGATATTCACAAAGCTAGCAGATACAATCGTCCAGCAACTACGCTCTGAGGTAGTTTAAGTAGTAGCGTATCTAGACGATTGGCTGGTGTGGGCAGCATCCAAGACTACTTGTCTGCAAGTGGCCGGAAAGATGATCCAGTTCCTGGAGCACCTGGGCTTCAAGATCAATCGCAAGAAGTCTCGCCTTTCTCCAGCTCAGAAGTTCCAATGGTTAGAAATCCAATTGACCTTAAAGTCACACCACCTCTCCATTCCATTCAAGAAGAGGAGATAGCAGGAGCTGTCAAGAGACTAATTCGATACAAGAGGATATCAAGACGCCAACGGGAAAGAGTATTGGGCTCTCTCCAGTTTGCAGCAGTGACAGACCCGGTGCTAAAAGCACGACTAAAGGATGCGTCAGGAGTCTGGAGAAGATACGCATCAAACGCTCGAAGAGATCAACTAAGGTTGACCCCGACCCGATTGCTCACGCTATTAAGGCCGTGGTCAACAGCCAAGAGCCTAGCGCGCACAATTCCTCTGCAACCACCACAACCATCCGTGATGATACACAAGGACAACTCCCTGGAAGGATGGGGAGGCCATTCTCACAAGAGAAAAGTGCAAGGGAATTGGTCGCACCAGTTCAAAACTTTTCACATCAACATCTTGGAGGCCATGGCAGTCTTCCTAACGTTGAAGAAACTACCCCTCGCTGAGCAATCCACATCAGATTGGTCCTGGACAACGAAGTGATAGTAAAATGTCTAAATTGACAAGGCTCGAGATCACCTCACATCAATCATGTGATGTTAGCCATCTTCTACCTGACAAGGAAGAGAGGATGGCACTTATCAGCAGTTCACCTTCAATTGGTTCCACAATGTGACGGCAGACGGTCTATCCAGGCGAAAGCCGAAAGAGACAGAATGGTCCCTAGACGCAGACTCATTCTCCTTTTTCTCGGAAAAAGTCC
>NC_090736.1:60616248-60618748 GCF_036898095.1 Palaemon carinicauda | reverse complement strand
GACTCTTTAATGTGTTCGCATTTGTATTGTACAAAGAATCAGATGCATGAGTCTACAGTACTGAGGTTCAATGTTAAATGATTCTGATATTTTGTACTAATCATTTGAATTCCACTGACAGAATTCATTATTATTATTGTTATTATTATTATTATTATTATTATTATTATTAGTAGTAGTAGTAGTAGTAGTAGTAGTAGTAGTAGTAGTAGTAGTAGTAGTAGTAGTCAAGCTACAACCCTAGTTGGAGAAGCAGGATGCTAAAAATCCAAGGGGTCCAACAAGGAAAAATCGCCCAGTGAGGAAATAAAATACTACAATAGATGTAATAAACAATCAAAACAAAAGATATAAAGAACAGTAACAACATTTAACTAGATGTTTTATAAATAAACTATAAACACTAAAAAACCAAGAGGAATACATGATTAATAATGAAATTTATTATACCTTTTTCAGATAAACTCTAATGATTTGGCTCAACTTATAAGAGATTTAGTAATGTTCAGATTTCTGGAAATCATTTAAACTTTTCTATTACAATGCTCTCGTTTATAACTAAAGAAGAAGATCTAATCTATTCTGACTATGTCGAATCCATTAAGTATTAACTTATCTAACATACTATCTACTTATGAATGAGAGAGGCAGGGGCAATGCTATTCCCTATCAAGCAGGACAATGCCCTAAAGACTGACCGTATTACATAAGATCAGCACCCAAAACTCCCTCTTCACCCAAGCTAGGACCAAGGAGGACCAGGCAATGGCTGCTAAAGATTCAGCAGATAGACCTATAGGCTGCCCCAAACCCCGCATGCTTAGCTCAAAAGGATGATGAGGTCACAGCGACCAAAGGGAGACTCGAACCCCAGGCTGACAATCACCAGGCAAGGACGCTACCACCGGGCCACCACAACCCTTAAACTAATGAATTGGATTTTTTTATGTTTATTTAGACTGTAAACTCCACCGTTGTAATATTTTGTATCATCAAGAAAAATAGAAAATCTTAAAATTTTGGTTGTCGGTTATATTTTCCAAAATTCAAAATAATAATAATAATAATAATAATAATAATAATAATAATAATAATAATAATAATAATAATAATAATAATAATAATAATAATAATAATAATAACTTCAATGATTTTTATGATAATATATTTAATATTCCTATAATTTTAATAATAATAGTACTGCAAATTCTACTGAAAAGGGCCCCTCCCTCATGCTTCCTTCTAAGTAGTACTGTTCATTTAACGCTTTTCTCTTGATAGCATGGATATTCATTATTTCAAAATAATAAATAATTGCGTATCAATTTCCATCAGGATTCATTTAAACACAGATATATTTGTGTACTATTACTCCTTGTTAAATGAATCATCATCACATTATCTCTACCATTATTTCAGAATAAGAAACTTAAAATTTAATTTATGATGCTTAATTATTTTTCATATCTACGAAATTAGTATCAAGTCTTCATTAAAAACATAGAAATATGGACGGAAAACAAAGCAGATTTCCCATGATTCGTTTCGTTAATACATTTGTATTAAGACCTTTCTTGCATACGAAGACAATCATCCAATCAAAAAGAGAAGCAACGAATGATTTTGCAACTTTAAAGAGACAGACGTTTGCTATTAAGGAAGAGTTGAACTTTGATGAGAGGAAATCAATGGCACAATAAACGTAATTGGATATTGTTCTTGAGTTATTTCATAAACTATTATTGAAACAATGACTTACATTCTAATATTCTTAAAGACCTATCTCTCCAAAGGAAATATTATTAATTCGAAATATATAATTGAAGAGAAAAAACGATGAATTAAAAAATACACAACACAGGATGGCTGAAAGGCAAACGATAAACTCCAAGACAATGACTTCATTTTTCCTTCACTAAGAAAAGAATCGAAACAATTCTGGCTGAATTGGACAGAGGAAGGATTTCGAAAAGGAGTTCATTAGTAATTCTAGTAAGAATTTTACTAGTTATTATTCATTTTTTATATCCCTTTATTTTGATAAGCCCCAAAATATATTTAGTATAAAATATATAATATACATACACATAATATATATATATATATATATATATATATATATATATATACCCCTTTCTGAGTGGGATACCTTAACGTGGTGAAATAGTTCGTGTATTGCTATGATCAGCAAGACTGTACTAGTCAGGGTCACCCATACTAGGTTGGTTGACTATGAGTGATCAGACAAAAATGTCCCACCCTTAAAGAATCCCAGACATGAATAAGGACATATCAGAGGTCTTTGTCATTGTTATTTATATATATATATATATATATATATATATATGTATATATATATACTGTATATATATATATATATATATATATATATATATATATATATATATATATATATATATATACCACTAACAAACACTTTCCTTCATCCAAACAATGATAAATAACACCAATTGAAGGTATGGGAAGTCATAAATTTTTT
>NC_090736.1:60595470-60607970 GCF_036898095.1 Palaemon carinicauda | reverse complement strand
TAATAGCGTTTCCACTTCGAGGGGGAAAAAAGTGGCAAGAATATAGGAGATTCATTAAAGAGACAACGCTCTTGACACTCCTACTGTACTGTAAATAGTGCGCCGAATCACCACCGCGAGGCGCCACCAAGCCATTCTTTGTAGCTTTGTAGGTGTTGCAGATACAGTACCATAGGGAGGGATTCATTATCCTTCTGTCAAAAAGAGGGTGAGTCCATCAGGACGACATGGCTACCTAACCCAAAAATAGATTTTTCGCTTCGCTTCAAAATCCGTTTTTTTGGGCTCAGGCCATGTCGTCCTGATGGAAGTTTACCAGAGCATTAATGTATCTGTGGATTTTCAATAGTGCCGTTATCTCAAGATAAATATTTCCTATTTGGTCTTCTAGACCTAGAGACACTTGATGTTACCGTTATACATCAATTAACTGATCATAAACTATGTCAGTTCTTCCTGCCCCCTACAGGGAAGAGTCTGGGTAGATTCTAAGAAAAAACTCGAGGATTGTGAGTTCAAGGAACAATCTAGCAAACAGTTTGTATATTAGTGTCATCATATACATAAAGTATACTTTGTACTTAGATGGTATATCTCTGTATAGGTTACTGATACCTCCCAAGTCTGGCTGAGAAGAGACAGACAGGTTTACATACGTGTAGGAAACCTTAGTTCAGTAAAATAAACTGTTTAGTACAGTCAGTTCTGACCTGTTTGCTTGGAACAGTCTTAACCTTAGTTCCCCAATATTTTCTTAAATATTAGAAGAATCAAGGATGCTCTGACTATATTCTTAATCTAGAATGTTTGAGGCAAAAGAGACGCAAAGATTCCTTCTATTGTTTATTACAAAAATAGAAATCATGGATATATTCAATTACATCTTATGCAGAACAATTCTGCATTAAAGCATAAATAGTAATAACAGAATTAAAGTAAGTTTCACCTGAAAAGGAAAACATTAGCCACTCTAAGGGAAATATAAAATTTCGCTATGTATTCTGTTGTTACTAGGAACACTGCATATAAGTATGCCTGGCACTTGTGTCAGTCTATTATGCTTAATGTCACCTGTGTAGAGAGAACAGTCTATAGTGTCTTCCTAAACACAATACTCAACATGATATACCTTAAAAGTCTATCATGTACACCCTTCACTAAAAGTCCCAATTAGTGCACTGTTCTCCGCAGTAATCAAGCGGCAGGCTTTATAATACTGCCTGACGCCACCAAATGAAAATTTTATTTCCTGTAATTGCCTCGCATAGTGTTTGAAGAAAACTCTGGATGACTTCCATCCAGTATAAGCCCGAAGGCTTTCAAACGACATCGTCTGAAAGAAATTCAGAGACGAGGCAACTTTTCTCGGATCATGACCTGCGGGTGTACTGTCTGGATCCGCTCTGCGTATAAAATAGGTGATTTTCACCCTTAACTGTTTCAAGGATAATATTGAACCAGACGTCTCTCCCTTGAAAAGCTGACCTCCCTTAAAGTCTGAAGTTCTACGAAGATAGACCTTTAGGCATTCCACTGGACAGAGGGATGCTTCTTCCTTCGGAGGGCAGATTCTCCAGGGACCCCATCTTTTAGTGGGTAGCTCGTTCTTAGCGAGAATCGTCGGATCCGGAAAGAGGTTCAGTTCTCCGGAATCTGTGAGCTGAATGTGGCCATCATCCCTCGAGAGGGCCACTATTTCACTAACTCTGGCTCCTGAGGCTAGTGCAAATAAGAATATCACCTTTTGAGTCAAGTCTTTCAGTGAGCAATCCTCATTGTTCAGAGTTGATGCTAAGTGAAGAACCTTATCCAAAGACCATGAAATGGGCTTTGGAGGAGCTGCGGGCCGAAGTTTAGCGCTGGCTTTTGGAATCTTGTTGAAGATTTCATTAGAAAAGTCTACCTGAAAGGTATATAGGATTGGTCTGGCTAGGGCAGATTTACATGTAGTAATCGTGTTGGCTGCTAAACCTTGTTCATGAAGATGGATGAAGAAGGATAAGCAGAAATCAGTAGAAATCTCCTTAGGTTTCTTCGCCTTGACAAAGGCCACCCATTTCTTCCAGGAAGACTCATATTGTCTTCTTGTTGACTTTGACTTGTATTCTTCTAAGAAGTTAATACTGTCCCTAGAAATCCCAAACCGTTTCTTGACCACTAGGGCGAGAAAATCATGAGATGAAGGTTCTGGGTTTTCTCTGATGAAGCTGAGATAGTCAATTGCTGCACTTGCTGAGTCAGAACTGGGTCCGGCCACGGGATCAGCTTCAGGCGTAGTTCTGTTATTAAAGGGAACCAAACACTGTTGGGCCACTTGTGGGCCACTATTGCTGCTATCTCCCGAAAGGATCTCAGTTTGTCGAGGACTTTCAGCAGAAGGTTGGTTGGAGGGAACAGGTAGATCTTAGATCACCTGTTCCAATCTATGGACATTGCGTCTGTCGCTTCCGCTAGAGGCTCATCGTACGGGGCTACATACCGGGGTAGCTTCTTGTTGTCACTCGTTGCGAAGACGTCTATCTGAAGTCCTGGGACTTTGCGTAATATGAAGGAGAATGATTTTGCGTCTAAGGACCATTCTGACTCTATCGGGTTAACCCTGGATAGAGCGTACGCTGTCACATTGCGGAACCCTTGAAGGTGGACTGCTGACAAGTGCCATCTCTTCTTCTTCGCTAGACGGAGGATGGCCAGTATCACTTGATTTATGTGAGGTGATCTCGAGCCTTGTTGAATTAGGCATCTCATTACAACTTCGCTGTCTAGAACCAGACAGATGTGGATTGAGCACCGAAGTTCCAGTTTCTTCAGAGAGAGAAGAACTGCCATGGCTTCCAGAAAATTGATGTGGAAGGACTTGAAGAGGGGAGACCAGGTTCCCTGGACTTTCCGATGATGAGAGTGACCTCCTCACCCCTCTTTTGAGGCGTCCGTGTGAACAGTGACTGCCGGTGGAGGTGGTTTCAGAGGTGCCTTGCTCTTCAGGTTCTTGGCTTCCGACCATGGTTTGAGTAGTGATCGCAGACGATTTGGAATCGGCCTTTGTAGATCTCTTCGAGTGTTTGATGCGTAGTTTCTCCAAACTCCTGATGCATCTTTTAATTGTGCTTTCAATATTGGATCTGTCACTGAGGCAAACTGGAGGGACCCCAACACTTTCTCCTGTTGCCTTCCTGATATCCTGTCGGATTGAAGAAGTCTCTTGACAGGTCCTGCTATCCCTTTCCTCTTCTTTGATGGAATGGAAAGGCAGTGTGACTGTAAGTCCCAGTGGATGCCCAGCCACTGGAACTTTTATGCTGGAGATAGACGAGACTTTTCCAAGTTGATCTTGAATCCTAAGTGTTCCAGGAACTGGATCACTTGCTTGGAGGCTTGCCTGCACTCTTCCTCAGAGGCTGCCCACACCAGCCAGTCGTCCAGGTAGGCTACTACCTGGATCCACTTTTAGCCGTAGTTGATGAATGACTGCATTCGCAAGCTTGGTGAATACCCTTGTGGCTATGTTTAGACCGAAGGGCATGGCTCTAAAAACGTACTTTCTTTTCTGTAGTTTGAACCCTAGGTAGGGGGAAACTTGACGGTTGATTGGAACATGCCAGTACGCATCCGTCATGTCTATGGAGACTGTGTATGCCCGTTTGGGCAAAATGGTCCTTATTAGTAGAAGCGTCAGTATTCTGAACTTGTGGTTCACTATGAACTTGTTGAGTGGTGATAGGTCCAGAATGACTCTGAGCTTTTCTGAATCCTTCTTCGGAACACAAAATAGCCTTCCTTGGAATCTGATGGACTTTGCCTTCCTTGTAATTCTTTTGTTCAGGAGTTCCTGAACATATTCTTCCAGAATGGGGGTTGAATGCTAGAAGAATTGAGGAAAGTTTGGTGGAGTTGAGCTCCATCTCCACCCTAGTCCGTTCTAGATTAGGCTGTGGGCCCAGGGATAGAAGGTCCAACGATCCCAGAAGAGGAGAAGTCTCCCTCCTACCGGTAGCATCTCACATGGAGTGCTGGTTGGAGGACTTGCCCCCTTGGCCACGTCCACCTTTGTTATCCCTACCTCTGAAAGGGCGTCTAGAGGATCCTCGAAAGGAACCTCGAGACCCCGGCCTAAATGCCATCGATTGGCTTTCAAAAACTGGGGTGAACACCGGCGATTGGCTCGTCAGTGTTTGGAGCACCAGTTGGAAGGTAGTGGTTGGTTGTGCCACCGTCTGGGGCACCGTGGCCACGGGAAGCTGTTGCTGTTTTCTAGGCCGAGAGGGCACTCTTGGTCATATTGATTTATTCTTCGGCTGGGAACCCTCGTCAGCGGAAAATTTTCTTTTTGAGGACAAGCCCAATTTGGAGAGGAGATTCCTGTTCTCCGTAGCGGCTTTGTCCACGACCTCTTTGACCACTTCGCTTGGGAAGAGGTCTTTTCTCCAGATATTGGAGGCTATGAGCCTCCTTGGTTCGTGTCTCACCGCAGCCGAGGTGAACACGAACTCTCTACAAGTCCTTCGGGCTTTGATAAAGTTGTACAAGTCCTTGGTGACTGTCGTCAAATGAGATTTGGCGAAGACCATGTACATATCTAGGGTGTCCGAGATGCTTGCCATAGTCTCTAAGCCAGTCTGCAGAGACATGGCAGCAGCAAGACATTCCTTAGTCTCTTGTTCCCTGCGCAGGAGAGACTCCGACAGCTTCGGGAGGTCTTCGCCGAACTATCGTCCAGCAATATCTGCCTCCAGCTTCCCAACTGTGAAGGTGTTATGAACATCCTTCCAGTCTTTATCATCTAATGGAAAAGCAAGGGAAAAGGGTCTACACTCCTCCAGTGTAGGGCAAGGTTTCCCTGCTTCAACTGCCTTTAAGGCTGCCTTAAACCCTTTGTCCATAAAGGGGAAGGCACGTTTGGGGTCAGCAATAAAGAACGGGTGCTTTTTGCTGAGAGCCGGCACCTTGGAGCTAGTAAAGGCCCTCTCTTTCAAGGTGGTCGTATATAAGGCCTGAGCCTTAGAGTGCTCGAAGACAATCGTCTCCTTCGGCTCTGTTTCCTCCTTGGATGCAGGTTCCGTCCTCAGACGGACATAGCAGTCCGGGTAGGCCCCTTTGCTGGGCCAAAACTCAATTTCCTCTACTGGGACAGTGCCCAGTTTCTCTGAGAGGAAGATCTTCCCCCCCCCCCCCCGACATTGGCATATGCTCTGCATATCTCCAAGGATTAACGTCAGAGAAAGCGGGGAGATCCTTGATGTTTAGTTTCTTCGGGGCTGAACGTGTTGCAACCAACTGATGCATTTCCGTCCGAAAAGAAGCTTCTTTCTCGGACAATTTCTTCTGAATGTCCTGCACCATAGATAGCAGTGAGTGCAACGTACTCGTGATGGAATCTAACTGGGGTGCAGTAGATGAAGTCGAAGGCACCGGCTCTGTCACTGCGGCTGATGATACCGAAATCGTATCGGTCTTATCAACTTCGACCTCAGGAGGTACGTCATCCTCCTGCTCCAGTTCTTCGACTAGGAGATTGTTCTCAGTCTCCTCTGAGACAACCGACATGTTGTCATCTAATTGGATGCCCTTCAAGGCGTCCGAAACATCAGATTCTACCGGAATCTGAACAAGGCGAATCTCAGGTTGAGCCTGGGGAATGATTGCATCCGCAGATGCCCTAGGGAAAAGACAGTCCCTCATCCTTTTATTAGGAAGGTATGGGCCAGAGGTGTTCTTCTGAAAACCTCTGACCGATTTTTGCAGCGCGTCCCTTGCTGCATCCCTTGACTCAGTAGACTTTTGATCATCAAGAGCCTCTTTTACCAGTTTGTTACAAACGGTACATACCTGTGGGTCCCAGCATTTGAGAGCCCCCTTGGTGACTGCGCAGCGAGCATGGGCCCTGCACACGTCATGGCCGTAGAACTTCTTGCTACGGACCTTGCAAAAGCTGTTCCCGCACACGGGATGCTTCTCCTGTAAAGAAAGAAAAGCATATAAGTATTCGGTGAAATTCTCAGATTTCAGCATACATATTTCTTTTAAAAGATATTAGCTTGGATAGAGTAAGGTAGAAATAGGAAAGACACCTACTTGTGCTTCCTGTCCAGCCCATTGCTATGACCTCCTCCAATATTGAACAATAAATTCTTAAAGAATTTTGTATGGGAAGATAATATCATTTGATATAAAGTGTCATCTTAACACAATGTCCCAGGTTTGATGGTGGGGGTAAGTTAATGGTCGATAACCATTAAGTGGTAGAGAGGATCATTCTCTTATATGTGATGGTCTCACAATAGGCTGCCCATGAAGCATCTTGTAGGTTGGAAAAACTATTTGGGCTACAGCACTGACTGGGGGCGGTATGCCACCAGACCTGCCGGGCCTGCCGGCACATGCCGGGCCTGCCGACATATGCCGGGCCTGCCGACATATGCCGGGCCTGCCGACATATGCCGGCCTTGCCGACATATGCCGGCCTTGCCGACATATGCCGGCCTTACCGACATATGCCGGCCTATTCTGGGCTATTGAAGGCAGTTACTGTCTTCAGACCTATACTTTGGGTGGCCGACTGCCGGCCGACAACGTAGTTGCCGGCCACTGGTCAAAGTATGTTTATTGTCGTTGGGTTATCGCTCAGCGACACCCCCGGCAAGTGGCGGCAGAGTAACTGCCGGCCGACTCACAACCAACATGGCCGCCGACAGCTATAAGCTGCCGGCGGCCGGCCCAGTAAAAGGAAAGGTAGAGAAAAAGAGAGAGGATGGAGGAAGGCAAAGGCCCAGCCTTGCCAACCTACATCCTGAATGAGGGTTGAAGTGGAAGGGGGAATTATATTCGGGCTTCCACCCAACCATATCCCATGCATATGGGCTATGGAAGGCAGTCCAAGGGAGGACTGAAGAACACTCAAATGATTATGAGGGTACCTGTCGGCAGCCGGCCCAGCCGGCAGCAGACAGGGAACCTCAGGCCAGTTCTATAGATTACCCTTAGGGTCAAATATAGAATGACGGCCAGGGAGGGTGATGGCACATCCAACACAAAAGAGACAGCGGGGAAGGGGTAAGTGTCCTATAAGTTAGGCAATACCCGAAGGCATTACCTAACTTGAAGGATTCTGATCTCATAAAGTAACCTCAAGTAGGGGAAATCGTTTCCCCAGGTTGGGTTAGTCAAGTGAGAAAGCGGAACACAGGACACAATCTAGCAAAAGAACAGAATCTCGTACCAGAGATCTTAGGCAAGGAAGAAATAATTTCTTCGGTCTAAGATCTACCAGCACAAGACTGTCTGCTACACCAAGGAAGGGGGAATTGTTATACAAAAACTTCCACATATGGTCTAGGGAGGTCTAGCTTCCTGTAAAGACAACTTAACCTGACTTGGGAAATCATTTCACCAAGATAGTAAGATGTATAACACAGACTTTTTACTCTGATGTCCCATTCTAGACTCAAAACCGACTCAGTGGTTAAGAGAAAGAAACGAAACATCCCAGTAAACTTTGCTAGAACTCAGTTCACAGCAAAGCTAACTGAGGATAGCCTAGGCTAATCAGAGGGAATGGGAATTGCTCTTAAATCTCGTCAAGAGATTAGTATCGACTTAGAAGGTATAGGAGGCATCAACATCACCTTAGAAGACAATACAAGAGCAATTGGGGACATGTACGAAAGTATACTAAAACCCCTAGGCTAGTAAGTCTAGGAACATAGAGAATCGTTCACCGAAACTCTCTTGTATACTATCTTGGAAGAGGAAAATTTATGCAGTAATATCTTAATTGTATAAAATATTACCTGAGCTTCAATAAAACTTTACCAGAAAGGTTATATCATGCATGAATTGTGTATGTGCCTAGGCTAGGAAGACTAGCACTCGTGAGGCTGGATCATAATAGCCAAATCCACGACAACAATGACATAATATAAAAATCCCTAGCTAAAATACTAATTAGCTAAAGTTATTAAAGCAAATAATGCCGGGAAAGTCGTTCTGGCTAACTAGATGTACAGGAAGAACGACCGTGTTCATGACACCATCCGGCTGGCAACAGCTCTTGTTACGTTAATTACGATCTCAATCGAAGAGTGAAACTGGCAAGAGCTTACATTTACGCATTTCAAAGATATTACTTAAATTTCCAGAAGCCGATGAGGCTGGTGAAGGCATCATAGCAACAAATAACTCCAAAATAGCGAGAGATAACACGGGATAACACCGGTCAACGAAGCTACAAGAGAAAGAATGGCTTGGTGGCGCCTCACAGTGGCGATTCGGTGCACTATTTACAGTACAGTAGGAGTGTCGAGAGCGTTGTCTCTTTAACGAATCTCCTATATTCTTGCCACTTTTTTACCCTTAGAAGTGGAAACGCTATTAGGGGTGTAGATAGCTATGAGACGTGTCAAGAATACGTCCTCTGATTACGTGATATCCAATTTTAAGGGATATTCGCTCCAGGAGTTAGAATTCTGGATACCTTTGGTAAATTCTCTGGGATATATCACTGTAGTCAAATATAACCTAGGAAGCTACTAATGAAGGAACTTCCATCAGGACGACATGGCCTAAGCCCAAATATATATATATATATATATATATATATATATATATATATATATATATATATATATATATATATATATATATATACACATATATATATATATATATATATATATATATATATATATATATATATATATATATATGTATATATATATATATATATATATATATATATATATATATATATATTTGGGCTTAGGCCATGTCGTCCTGATGGAAGTTCCTTCATTAGTAGCTTCCTAGGTTATATTTCAATGTCAGAGACACTGAGCTTATAGCATCCTGCTTTTCCAACTAGGGTTGTAGCTTAGGAAATAATAATAATAATAATAATAATAATAATAATAATAATAATAATAATAATAATAATAATAATAATAATAATAATAATAATAATAATTATTATTATTATTATTATTATTATTATTATTATTATTTTTATTATTATTATTATTATTATTATTATTATTATTATTATTATTATTATTATTATGACACCTAACCTAACCTAGATAAATACTACTGTGCCTGTATTTTATATAAAAAGACATTTTTACTATAAATTTTATTTATACTCTCTTACATTGAAATATATCGGATAATATGAATCTTCACTCAGAGTATCAAGACTAGAAATGACTGAAGCAAAACAATTTCGTTGTGCTATCAATATATCTCTTTCCTTCTCTTAAAAATTAGTTTTGTTTTTCATTACATTTCCGAATATGACTTTTTAAGGAATTGGAAATTATGTCTTCTCCCATTTCTTTTCTTCGCCTAAATTACTCTCAATGTTTGATATTCCCTTGTTTAAAAAAAAAAAACGAACAAAAATAAAGATAGATATAGAGAAGAAAAGAATCTGCTTTACCAATCACAGTGTACTAATATTCTCTCTCTCTCTCTCTCTCTCTCTCTCTCTCTCTCTCTCTCTGAGAGAGAGAGAGAGAGAGAGAGAGAGAGAGAGAGAGAGAGAGAGAGAGAGAGAGAGAGAGAGAGAGATAAAGCTTTTCTTTCGGTAAGACCGAAGTAATGTATTGTGACGGGCCGAGAGAAGGTTGTGAACTCAAAGGCAGGATGCAATCAACTGAGTTATAATATTATAGAACACTCTCCTTTATATACAAAACCTCAAGGCAACAGGACATAACATGTTTACAAGACAGACAATGTCACAGAGGAAAACCGGAGACGTGAATTTTCATGTTCGTTTTAGTGCGAGGGAAGAGCGCAGATACATGCATAATATATACAAAAGGAATTATGTACAATTGTGTGACACACAGTTGGTACATGGCTCCCCCCCTAAAAATGACATACTGTACATGTTAATTTAAATAGGGCGCCCTGATCTAGAGAGGCGAACTGGCAGAAGATAAGCAGGTTTTAGACGATCAATGGAGACCCAGTCTTCTTTGCCCCGAATGTTTAGGAGGAATGCTTTCGGACTGCGTCGGATCACAAGGAAAGGGCCCATGTAAAGGGGCGTTAGTGGTGGCTTGCTGGTGTCGTTGCGCAGGAAGACGTGCGTTGCAGAGTGCAAGTCCGTTGGTATGTGATGCTTCGCTGGAGGCTTGTAAGTCTGGCGGCACGGAGTAAATTTTCCCACGACGTGACGTATGCGCTGGAGATCGTCGGAGGATGTTGTAGAAGGAAAAAATTCGGCAGGGACGACCAACGGGTCGCAATGCACCATTTCAGCTGCCGAGACGTCGAGGGCGTCTTTAGGAGTGGTCCTTAGTCCCAAGAGGACTCAGGGAAGCTGAGTAAACCAGTTGCAATCCTTGCAGCGGGACATCAAAGCTGCTTTGAGGGTGCTATGAAAACGTTCAACCATTCCATTGGCAGCGGGGTTGTAGGCCGTTGTCTGATGTAGGGTGATGCCCAAGAGATTCGCTAATGACGTCCACAATTGAGAGGTGAAAGTGGTTCCCCTGTCAGAAGTAATATGCTCAGGGATACCGAATCTTGAAATCCATCCAGAGAGTAAGGCAGATGTACATGAGGCGGACGTTGCAGTTTCCATGGGAATGGCTTCAGGCCAACGAGTGGAGCGGTCGATGACGGTAACCAGGTAACGATGCCCTTGTGATGTGGGTAGGGGGCCTACAACGTCAACGTGAATGTGTGCGAAACGACGCTGAGGTTGAGGATATCTGCCCACTCCTGAATCCGTGTGTCGATGTACTTTGGAAGTTTGGCAAGAAGTACAGGCGCGGACCCAATCCTTAGCATCCTTAGAAATGCCGTGCCAAATGAACTTTGCCTTCAGCAGCTGTGCACTAGAACGGCACAAGGGATGTGAAAGGCCGTGAATGAAATCAAACACCTGTCGGCGCATGGGAGCAGGAATCCAAGGTCGCGGTCTATCAGTACTGACGTCACAGAGGAGGGTGGTGTTGGAGTCTTCGAGGGGAAATTCTTCCCAACGGAGGGACGTGCAGGATGTCCTACAAGCTTGATACTCTGGATCCTGTCATTGGGCTTCAGCCAGGGCGTTGTAATCCAATCCCAGTTGAACGGCAGCCAACGTGTTTCTTGACAGGGCATCGGCAACGGGATTCATTTTCCCAGGGACGTATTGGAGGGTGCAATTGTATTCAGCCACGGCGGAGAGATGTCGGCGTTGACGGGCGGACCAGGCGTCAGACTGTCGAGTGAAGGCGTGCACCAGAGGCATGTGGTCTGTGCGAATGACGAAGGGCGTACCTTCTAAGAAATGGCGAAAATGATGGACAGCCAAGTGCACCGCCAGTAATTCTCGATCGAAGGTAGAATAACCCGATTCTGCCTTGGACAGGTTTCTGCTGAAGAAGGCCAATGGGCGGGGCGAGCCTTTGACCACCTGCTCGAGTACTGCACCAATAGCGACGTCGCTGGCATCGGTGGAGAGAAGGAGAGGGGCGTGTGGGATAGGAAAAGTGAGAGCCGCAGCAGTTGATAGGGCCTTCTTTGCATTGCAGAAGGCTGCTTCTTGAAGGGGACCCCACTTCAGGTCCTTTGGCTTGCCCTTGAGGGAGGCGTAGAGGGGAGCAAGAATGGCGGCAATGGCTGGCAGAAAACGGTGATAATAGTTGATCATGCCCAAGAATTCCTGCAGAGCTTTGACGGTCGAGGGCGCGGGGAAGTTCTGAACGGCTGCTACCTTCTCAGGGAGGGGATGGACTCCTTCAGGAGTGATACGGTGCCCTAAGAACGACACTTCGTTGGCGCCAAAGGTACACTTGTCATACCGGACTACCAGGCCGTTTTGTTGCAGGCGGTCGAGCATGATGCGCAGGTGACAGAGGTGTTCCTCTTTTGAGGAGGAGAACACAAGTATGTCGTCCACATAACATACACAGAAAGGGAGGTCCCCTAAGATGCCATCCATGAGACGTTGAAACGTTGCCCCAGCATTACGAAGGCCAAAACAGGAGTAATTGAAGGTGTATGTACCAAACGGAGTGGTGATGGCGGTCTTGGGGATGTCTTCTGGGTTCATAGGCACCTGATAATACCGCTTCAGGAGGTCGAGCATAGAGAAAACCTTCGCTTTGTGCAAGTAGGAGGTCACGTCGGCAATGTTTGGGAGGGGGTAGTGATCCGGTTCTGTTTGCATATTCAGGCGCCTGTAATCCCCGCACGGACGGAGGGAGCCGTCTTTCTTCAGAACGATGTGTAAGGGTGACGACCATGAGCTGGAGGCCTTTTGGCAAAGGCCCATTTCCTCCATTTCGGCGAACGTCTGTTTGCTGGCTGCCAATCGTTCCGGTGCCAGATGTCCGAATTTTGCGAAGACTGGGGGTCCCGTCGTCTTGATATGGTGATAAATACCGTGCTTGGCAGGAACCGTGGGCGTTTGGCGAAGTTCTGGACGGAAAACTTCCGGGTACGACGTGAGGAGGTGGTCGTAGGCATCCGTGGGTGCGCTGATGTGGAGAGCGAGGTTAGAGGGGGCG
>NC_090736.1:60582970-60587970 GCF_036898095.1 Palaemon carinicauda | reverse complement strand
CTTATTTCCTTTCTTCCCTGGGCTATTTTTCCCTATAGGAGCCTTTGGGCTTGGAGTATCCTGTTTTTCCAACTAGGGTTGTAGCTTAAGTAATAATAATAATAATAATAATAATAATAATAATAATAATAATAATAGAAATTAGTTGCAACAACTGGTTTCAGCAGAAGTTTAATGAGTAGATGTAACCTTTAAGATTGCTCACAAGCTATTTTTTTCAGGCGTATTTTGTAATGGCTGAAAGTGCAGAGGTGTCATTCTAGTACTTTATGTTTTCTTACTTAACAAACAGAAAGTTACATATTCAGAGATATTTGAAACGATAAAAGAAGGCGAGCCCACCGTAAACCCGAAATTAATTGTAAGTGATTTTGAAATTGCAGAATTTTTGCAATCAAGGACATTTTTTTTCCTGAAGTCTTTCTCCTTGGGTGTGGGTTCTCATTATAATAACGACAGCCGGTTTTCATTTCCAAGTTAATACTGGTTCTTGCATTTGTACCTCTCAAACCTATATATTCCTATTCTGATGCCTTAGCTGACGAATTAATTATCCACAGAGCATACGCCAATCTTGAATTGGCTCGAAGACAATTATATAGTCTACAGTAGGTCGGTTGAACAGACGTCGGACATGGCCGACATGCGGCCGCCCGATCACCCACCCAACCCCGACATCTTCCCAATGACACACAGATGGCACTGAGCTTGTCATAGCACCGAATTCCCGATGGAAATTTTGAAATTTCCCAGGGCTTGTTATAGCACCGAATTCCCAATGGAAATGTTGAATTTTCCCGTGGAGTCATAGCACCGAATTTCCAATGGAAATGTTGAATTTTCCCGGGGCTTGTCATAGCACCGAATTCCCTATGGAAAAGTAAAATTTTCCCAGGGCTTGTCATAGCACTGAATTCCCAAAGGAAATGTTGAATTTTCCTGGGGATTGTCATAGCACCAAATTTCCCATGGAAATGTTGAATTTTCCCGGGGTTTGTCATAGCACCGAATTCCCGATTGAAATTTTGAAATTTCCCAGGGCTTGTCATAGCACCAAATTCCCAATGGAAATGTTGAATTTTCCCGGGGAGTCATAGCACCGAATTTCCAATGGAAATGTTGAATTTTCCCGGGGATTGTCATAGCACCAAATTTCCCATGGAAATGTTGAATTTTCCCGGGGAGTCATAGCACCGAATTTCCAATGGAAATGTTGAATTTTCCCGGGGATTGTCATAGCACCAAATTTCCCATGGAAATGTTGAATTTTCCCGGGGATTGTCATAGCACCGAATTCCCGATTGAAATTTTGAAATTTCCCAGGGCTTGTCATAGCACCGAATTCCCTATGGAAAAGTAAAATTTTCCCGGGGCTTGTCATAGCACCGAATTCCCTATGGAAAAGTAAAATTTTCCCGGGGCTTGTCATAGCACCGAATTCCCAATGGAAAGGTTGAATTTTCCCGGGGCTTGTCATAACACCTATTTCCTAATGGATAAGTTAAATTTTCCCGAGGCTTGTCACAACACCAAATTCCCAATAGAAATGTTGAATTTTCCGAGGGATTGTCATAACACGAATTCCCATTGGAAATGTTGAATTTTCCCAGGGATTGTCATAGCATCAAATTCCCTATGGAAATGTTAAATTTTCCCGGGGTTTGTCATAGCACCGAATTCCTTATGGAAATGATGAATTTTCCCAGGGATGGTCATAGCACCGATTTCACGATGGAAATGTTGGATTTTCCAGGGGATTGTCCTAGCACTGAATTCCCAATGGAAATGTTGAATTTTCCCGGGGTTGTCATAGCACCGAATTCCCTATGGATATGTCCACTTTTCCCTGGGTTTGCCATAGAACCGAATGCATATGTTGAATTTTCCCAGGGTTTGTCATAGCACTGAATTCCTAGTGGGAAGGTTGAATTTTCCCGGGGCTTGTCATAGCACCGAATTCCCAATGGATATGTTGAATTTTCCCGGGGCTTGTCATAACGCTGAATTCCCAATGGAAATGTTTAATTTCCAAGGGATTGTCATAGCACCGAATTCCCAATGGAAATGTTGGATTTTCCCGAGGATTGTCCTGGCACCGATTCCATATAGAAATGTTGAATTTTCCCAGGGCTTGTCATACCACAAATTCCCAATGGAAATTTTGAATTTTCCCTGGGATTGTCATAGCACCTAATTCCCAATGGAAATGTTGGATTTTCCAGGCAATTGTCCTAGCACCGAATTCCCAATAAAAATGTTGAATTTTCCCGGGGCGTGTCATAGCACCGAATTCCCAATGGAAATGTTGAATTTTCCTGGGGTTTATCATAGCACCGAATGGAAATGTTGAATTTTCCCGGGGCTTGTCATAGCAGCGAATTCCTTATGGAAATGTTGAATTTTCCAGGGGCTTATTATAGTACTGAATTCCTAGTGGAAAGGTTGAATTTTCCTGGAGCATGTCATAGCACCGAATTCCCAATGGATATGTTGAATTTTCCTGGGGCTTGCCATAACACCGACTTCCCAATGGAA
Source organism: Palaemon carinicauda (assembly GCF_036898095.1). NCBI lineage: Eukaryota > Metazoa > Arthropoda > Malacostraca > Decapoda > Palaemonidae > Palaemon > Palaemon carinicauda. Next base: position 60,585,435 of record NC_090736.1, on the reverse strand, counting down.
ATGTTGAATTTTCCTAGGGATTGTCATAGCACCAAATTCCCAATGGAAATATTTGATTTTTCCTGGGATTGTCCTAGCACCGAATTCCCAATGAAAATGTTGAATTTTCCAGGGGCTTTTCATAGCAACTAATTCCCTATGGAAATGTTGAATTTTTCTGTGGTTTGTCATAGCACTGAATTCCCAGTGGAAAGGTTGAATTTTCCCGGGGCTTGTCATAGCACCGACTTCCCAATGGATATGTTGAATATTCTCTGGGGCTTGTCATAACACCTAATTCCCAATGGAAATATTGAATTTTCCCAGGGTTGTCATAGCAATGAATTCCCAATGGAAATGTTGGATTTTCATGGGATTTGTCCTAGTACCGAATTCCAAATGAAAATGTTGAATTTTCCCGGGGCTTGTCATAGCACCAAATTCACAATGGAAATGTTGAATTTTCCCGGGGCTTGTCATAGCTCCAATTTCCCAATGGATATGTAGAATTTTCCCGGTGCTTGTCAAAACACCGAATTCCTAATGGAAATGTTGAATTTTCCCAAGGATTTTCATAGCACCGAATTCCATATGGGAATGTTAAATTTTCCCGGGGATTGTCATAGCACCGAATTCCCAATGAAAATGTTGAATTTTCCCGGAGCTTGTCATAGCACCGAATTCCATATGGAAATATTGAACTTTCCCAGGGTTTGTCATAGCACCGAATAGAAATGTTGAATTTTCCCAGGGCGTATCATAACACCGAATTCCCGATGAAATGTTGAATTTTCTCGGGGCTTGTCATAGGACCGAACCTCCAATGGAAATTGTCATAGCACCAAATTCTCAGTGGAAATGTTGAATTTTCCCAGGGATTGTCATAGCACCAAATTCCCAATGGAAATGTTGAATTTTCCCATGGCTTGTCATAGCACCTAATTCCATATGGGAATGTTAAATTTTCCCGCGACTTGTCCTTGCACCGAATTCCCAGTGGAAATATTGAATTTTCCCGGGGATTGTCATAGCACGGAATTCCCAATGGAAATTTTGAATTTTCCCGGGGCTTGTCATAGCACCGAATTCCCAATGGGAATGTTGAATTTTCCTGGTGCTTGTCATAGCATCGAAATTCCATTGGAAATATTGAGTCTTCCCTTGGCTTGTCATAACACCGAATTTCCAATGGAAATGTTGAATTTTCCTGGTGTTTGTCGTAGCATCGAAATTCCATTGGAAATGTTGAATTTTCCCATGGCTTTTCATAGCACCGGATTCCATATGGGAATGTTAAATTTTCCCGCGGCTTGTCATTGCACCGAATTCCCAGTGGAAATGTTGAATTTTCCCGGGGATTGTTATAGCACGAAATTCCCAATGGAAACTTTGAATTTTCCCGGGGCTTGTCATAGCACCGAATTTCCAATGGAAATGTTGAATTTTCCTGGTGCTTTTCGTAGCATCGAAATTCCAATGGAAAGGTTGAATTTTCCCTTGGCTTGTCATAGCACCAAATTCCCAATGGAAATGTTGAATTTTCCCAGGGATTTTCATAGCACCGATTTCCATATGGGAATGTTAAATTTTCCCGGGGATTGTCATAGCACCAAATTCCCAATGAAAATGTTGAATTTTCCCGGGGCTTGTCATAGCACCGAATTCCATATGGAAATATTGAACTTTCCAAGGGTTTGTCATAGCACCGAATAGAAATGTTGAATTTTCCCAGGGCTTATCATAACACCGAATTCCCGATAAAAATGTTGAATTTTCCCGGGGATTATCCTAGCACCGAATTCCCAATGAAAATGTTGAATTTTCTCGGGGCTTGTCATAGGACCGAACCTCCAATGGAAATGTTGAATTTTCCCGGGGCTTGTCATAGCACCAAATTCTCAATGTAAATGTTGAATTTTCCCATGGCTTGTCCTAGCACTGAATTCCATATGGGAATGTTAAATTTTCCCGCGACTTGTCATTGCACCGAATTCCCAGTGGAAATATTGAATTTTCCCGGGGATTGTCATAGCACGGAATTCCCAATGGAAATTTTGAATTTTCCCGGGGCTTGTCATAGCACCGAATTTCCAATGGAAATGTTGAATTTTCCTGGCGTTTGTCGTAGCATCGAAATTCCATTGGAAATGTTGAATTTTCCCATGGCTTTTCATAGCACCGGATTCCATATGGGAATGTTAAATTTTCCCGCGGCTTGTCATTGCACCGAATTCCCAGTGGAAATGTTGAATTTTCCCGGGGATTGTTATAGCACGAAATTCCCAATGGAAACTTTGAATTTTCCCGGGGCTTGTCATAGCACCGAATTTCCAATGGAAATGTTGAATTTTCCTGGTGCTTTTCGTAGCATCGAAATTCCAATGGAAAGGTTGAATTTTCCCTTGGCTTGTCATAGCACCAAATTCCCAATGGAAATGTTGAATTTTCCCAGGGATTTTCATAGCACCGAATTCCATATGGGAATG